>NW_019154107.1:19329342-19343035 GCF_002288905.1 Enhydra lutris kenyoni | reverse complement strand
GCTTCCCTTCCTCTCTCTGCCTGCCTCTCTGCCTACTTGTGATCTCTCTCTGTCAAATAAATAAATAAAATCTTTAAAAAAAAAAAAAAGAATGACCAATGACCAATGACATTCTATCTTGGTGCCTTTGAACACAAAACAGCAGTAGGTACATGAACAGAAAGGTCTCAATAATAAATTGCTCAATGAGTTCCTCTATATCTGCGAGAACTTGCAATTAATATCCCGACTATAGAATGCTCACTTTTCTTTACTCTTCAGTTACATTTAAGACCATAACTGCGGATTGCTGAAGAAACGAGAATCTCACCATTACTGGGAATCTTGTCTTGGGCTGAAAGGCCTTGGTGTTTCAAGAAGTCTCAACTCGAGCTACTTATTTCTTTTTCAAGAGCTGGTTTTTTTTTTTTAAGATTTTATTTATTTGACAGAGAGAGAGAGAGAGAGAGAGATCACAAGTAGGCAGAGAGGCAGGCAGAGAGAGGGAAGCAGACTCCCCACTGAGCAGAAAGCCAGATGCAGGGCTCGATCCCAGGACCCTGGGATCATGCCCTGAGCCGAAGGCAGAGGCTTTAACCCACTGAGCCACCCAGGCACCCCTTGAGCTGCCTATTTCTTGAAATGGCCTGTGGCTAATGGCTTTCTTCAATTTATACCAAGCAGAAGTTTGGCATTGTGGGGGGCAAAATATGGCTCATTTTAAACGGTACCTGGCGGGGCAGCTGGGTTAGTCAGTGAAGCATCTGCTCAGGCTTTCTCTCCCCTCCACCTCAGATAAATGAAATCTTAAAAAAAAAATGGGACATGGTACCGTGTTCGAGGGCACAACCCTGGTTGTGAGCTACTGTCTCAGAAATGTGCCGCCAAGCCATGAACACAAACTGTATGGTTGAAACTGAAATCTAATCCCTTACGACAGACCAGCACCACCTCCAAATACCGGAGCAAGGAGAGATGGGAGGCAGGGCTTGGGGTGAGGAACCCAGAGTCTGGCTCTGGTTTTGGTCTTATCCCACCAGGCCACACCAGGGAAATGGTGATCTCTTTGGGTTCTGTTTTCTCACCCATAAAATTGAGATGATAATACCTTCTATGTCTGCTTCATAAAGTGCAATGTCCATATAACATAATTGTCTCTACCTTAAATGTGTAATTTAAAACACACGGGAATAAAGAGTTTTTTCCTTATTTAAGTTCTAAATCAATGAAAAAAACATCTATATTTGGTGGACATAAAAGCTCTGAGGCTTTGGTACTTATTTGCCTGGGAGAAGCTCAAATTTACTCAAAGCATCGACTTTTTTCATTGTCTTTTGGCACTGATTTAAATCATCAAATTCATTCACTGGAAAGACTATCATCTACTAATCAAATTTAAAAGACAGAAACACTATCACAGGAGTATACTGGACAGCAATTGGACTGAATTATTTTTCCTGAGAGGCTAACTCAGTGGAGCGTTGTAAAGCAGTACGTTACCAGTGATGTATTTTTACATGTTTTATGTATTTAATATTTTTACAAATTTCTACACCCTAAGGATTTAACATTGAATCTTCTTCTCTTAGCCCTTCGGTTTTCCCCACAAGAAAAATATTTCATATGCAGAAGATGAGCTAAGCATAAGTAATTAAAATGTCAATTGTATCTTTACACACATAGAGTATTTATATAGTTATATTTTTGGTACTTCAAATTATTTATTACTTTTAACAATATAATGACCCAAATGATTTTTTAAGCGTTTACCCATTTTTCTCTTGTTAGGCCAATTATTTCCAAATTGCATTTATTTCTCTATAAAGAAAATGAGCCAACGACTACCCAACTGGTGCTCGGTGGCAATCACCCACTGAAGCCTTTTGAGAATGCAAAGAAATTGTCATAAAATCACTGACTTCAATTGTCATTCCCACTGTTGGGTGGTCATTGCAAAATGTCACAGATAGAAAGGGGTCCAGGAAGAGAGATGCACTTGGAAGACAAGAAGGCTTGTACAAAATGCTTGGAATGCACATCTCTACCTCTTGAATTAAGCTGTCATGCGAATACCTACTTATTCAGACTTAAACGGAAAAAAGTTCCCTGATGCCACTTTCCAACCTTATCTTCCCACAGTCAACACAAAAGGGCTCCATTGGCAGTCCTGCTCATTTCAGTGGTACTTCATAGAAGTCTCACTTCCCTCTAATAATCCTATTCTCATTTCCTGTGAGTGTGTGTGTGGTGGGGGGCATTATGCTGCTCTTGTCTTTTATTAGAAGGGAAGACATCCTCTTAGGTAAAGCTGAACAGAAGACTTTGGCACTGTTTCAAACTCTTGCCATACTTATAAAGCTTCTTCCCACTCAATTCCCGTCAAATCATCTCCTTCCAAATGAACTCTTTTCCTATTTCATAGAGAAACAAATTGTTATTAGGCATGAATTTACTCATTTCCTGACTTGACACCCAAACCGAATCTCTATGTTAAGTGATGAAGAATATTTTATTCCCCGGGATTCCTCTTAGCGGGAGAATTCTCTATGTAGGAGAAGAGGAACAGCTTCTCTCTTGTTTTGGAGGCTGCTCCCCAGATGGGAGATGGTATGTGGCAGTTCTCTCTGATGTGACTACTCTCCATGGACACTGGATCTTCAAATAAAAATGACTAAACTTATAAAATGTTTAGGTGGAATAGACATTTCCCCAATATTTAGTGAATGACTTCAAGTAAGGAACCGAGGCACACTGAGGTGGCAGAGGGCAATTGAAGGGGTTAGCACAGGAAGCTTCTGAAAATCGGAATTTTAACCAGATTTCTCTCTCTCTTTTTAAAGATTTTAGTTATTTATTTGCCAGAAAAAGAGAGAGAGAGTGAGTGAGAGCACGCACAAGCAGGGGGAGGGCAGAGGGAGAAGCAGGCTTGCCGCCAAGCAAGGAGCCCCATGTGAGACTCGATCCCAGAACCCTGGGATCACGACCTGAGCCGAAGGCAGACGCTCAACGGCTGAGCCACCCAGACGTGCCTTTAACCAGATTTCTGAACGGCAGTACTTTCATCTCTTTTTCTTTCAATTCAGCAGCTGGAAAGTGTTTTCTTTACTGTCTAGAGCCACGATCTCCACCTGTACTGCACTCCACCACTTGCTTCCTTTTCAAAAACCTTGTTCCATCAATTATCATCTTTCTCTTCTAAATCTGCAGCTGCTCTCTCTCTCTTGGCTCTGTTCCTTGAGTGTATGAATATGCCTATGTCAGCTGCATCTAAAAAACCATCCTTCACTTGCAAAAACCAAAATAATTGTGGGAGCTGTGTGATGGAACGGGAGATTCATTATAGTAGCTTCTCAATCTTTTCGCCTGTTGCAAAATCGCTATAATAATAATGCTAAAAGGAAGGAAGGAAGAGAGGGAGGGACGGAGACAGGGAGGGAGGGAAGGGAAGGAAGGGTAGGGTGCACGAGAGAGAGAGGAAGGACCCCTCCTTCACCCTGAACTTCTGTCTACTACTCCACTGTCCTTGACACTTTTCAGTCAAACCTCCTGAGTTATCTCTAGTCACAACACTCACTCCTTCATCCTCAACTCCTTGCAGTCTGGATTCTGGTCTGGCTCCTTCCTGATCTCTCTGTAACATGGGATGCTGCTTACTCACACCTTCTTGAAACTTCTCTTGGAGAAGAGATCACGTTGTTTGCTACTAATCATTCTCTTGCTTTCCTTGTAGCCTCTTCTCAACTTCATCCATAGGTACCTCTTTCTCTTCCACTCAGGAACCATGCTTTGATGGTCTCCTTCTATCCCATGGCCTACTAGATTTCTCTTCCTACAGATCTTAGTGCCTCAAAACAAAACCACAAACAGAACAAAACTTATTTTCCTGAAAATTCCTGATGTTTCCTCTAACAGCCCATGACACCATCAGCCCACATCACCCTATCCAGAAATCTACGTGTTCAGTAGGACTTTTCACCTTCCTCTCCCATCACAGCCAAGTAGATCTCTCAACTCTTGCTGCTCTGTGTGGCTCATGGACCAGCGGCAAAGACACTGGGAATTTTTTAGACGTGCTCCACCTCAGACCCAGTGAATCAGAATCTGTATTTCGACAGGATTTTCAAGGTGATTAGTATGACCATTACAGTTTGAGATGTACTGCCCGAAGTTCTTTTCCTCTTGCCTTTCTGGTTCTGTCACTTGTTAACTCTCATGTGGTTCTTGCCACAGGGTCCTAACTCCTTTCTTTCTCTGCCGCCAGTCTTCCTTGTCTTTTTGCCTGGATAAACCCTACTTGTTCTTAAGGTTCAGTTAAAGTGTTAACTCATCAATGATGCTTTTCTTCAGCTTTTATTTGACTACATTCATTCAGTTGTGCTAAATGCTTCCAAGACTCTTCTGAGCCCAATTAACTGCCCCTTTATTGAGATCTCACAGCCATCTACCTATGCAGACTTTGATTTCATCACTTGATATCTTGGGTTTGGCACGATCTCCTAGGTGGTACCTCTTTTTTTTTTTTTTTTTAGATTTTATTTGTGCCTCTGTTTTGATACAGATTTTTGTCACCAGCACCTAGCATAGTGACTGGCACAAAGCAGGTAATTGATACATGTACACTGAATAAATGAATGAATGAATAAGTGAATTAAAAATGGTACAACCGGGGGGCGCCTGGGTGGCTCAGTGGGTTGGGCCTCTGCCTTCGGCTCAGGTCATGATCTCAGGGTCCTGAGATCGAGCCCCACATCGGGCTCTCTGCTCAGCAGAGAGCCTGCTTCCTCCTCTCTCTGCCTGCCTCTCTGCCTACTTGTGATCTCTCTCTCTCTCTGTCAAATAAATAAATAAAATCTTTAAAAAAAAATGGTACAACCGGGGCACCTGGGTGGCTCAGTGGGTTAAAGCCTCTGTCTTGGGCTCGGGTTGTAATCCCGGGGTCCTGGGATCGAGCCCCACTTCGGACTCTCTGCTCAGCAGGGAGCCTGCATCCTCCTCTCTCTCTGCTTGCCTCTCTGCCTCTTGTCTGTCTAAGAAATAAATAAAATCTTTTTTAAAAATGGCACAACCTGTGAATAGCCTTTTTTTCTGCACTGAATACAGAACGTAAGCTCTGGGTCTCTCACAGACTTATAATTGAAGTGAGCAATGAGAACTCTCAAAGCCCCTTACCAGAGGGTGATGTCTGTGGTTACGGGCTTCCTATGCAAATACATCTGCTTCCGCGGGCCTTTCTCAATCAAGAAGTTGCACCTGTTTCCAACATTTCCTGAGGTCGGATCCAAATTAGAAAATGTCTTTGAGATTCAAGTCTACATTCTAAAAAAATCCTCTTTGAGGTACATGAGAGGCCTGCAAAACAGGGAGATATAGGACCAGTACAATATTCTCTGACCACGGGCATAACTAAGGAAGCTAAGCACTGCGTCCGCATGTGAGGCCCAACCAGAGGCAAGACCATTCTGGAGGATCCTGGCAGTGTTGGATTTTCCTGGGCCACTTCTCTAGTAGATCACTATTCTGGCGGGATTCCACAGCTTACTCCCAGGAGTGATCCCTGACCGCTTATTCTATAACCCCGTGTTCTACTTTATTGTTTTTTTCCAGTGTGCAGCTCTAATTCCACTCCAGGCCCCGACGACCGGTTAACAAACTGTCAATAAAGAGGCTGAGAATGAGAGAGCTCATCATCTCCATGAACTTGTATCCGCATCTGCCACCCTCCCTCCCCAGCTGCTACCACAAAAATGGCTTTGGTTCTTTATTTTAATGGCTTTATTGAGATATAATTTCACACACCATACAACTCACAATCTAAAGTGTACAATTCAGTGGGTTTCTTTGAGGTCCATTCACAAACATGTGCAACCATCACCAGAGTCAATTTTAGTACATTTTTATCACTTCAAAACGAAACCCAGTGCCCGTTAGCTATCATTTCTCTAAGACCCTTGCCCTACTCGGCCGGAAGAAACCACTAATCTACTTTGTGTCTCCATAGATTTCCCAGTTTTGGACTTTCACGTGAATGAAATCACATAATATGTGCCTTTTGTGACCGGTTTCTTTCACTTAGCATAATGTTTTCAAAGTTCATCTATATTGTAGCATGTATTAGTCTTTCACTCATTTTTATGGTTAAATGATATTCCACTGTATGAATATAGTACATTTTTCAATTCATTCATTAGTTGATGTCAATCTGCATCATTTCTGGTTACTTTGAGTAGTGCTGTTATGAACGTTCATGTACAAATACATTCTCTTCAGTCTATCATATGCTGGGTCGTATGATAACTTTATATTTAATCATCTGAGGAACTGCCTTGCTGTTTCCCAAAGCAACTGAACCATTTTATATTCCCATCAGCAGCGGATGAGGTTTCCAATTTCTCTATATCCTTGCCAATGTTGTGTTACTATTATTGACTTAATTCTTATTATTACTAACTTTTTGATCCTAGCCATCCAAGTGGGTGTGAAGTAGTATCTCATTGTGATTTTGATTTACATTCTTCTGGGGACTCAGGAAAATTTGATACCAAGCATCTTTTCATGTGCTTATTGGTCATCGGTCCATCTTCCTTAGTTGCTTTTCATTTCTAACTGTAGAACAAACTCACAATAAATTTCACACTGTCCCATAAGTATCCCAAAAAGTTTGACAAAATTCAAAGGCCATATCTGCACAGACTAATTTAAGAACAATATATTAGCCTTACCCAGAGCCATCAATGAGCATTAAAAAAAAAAAGTATAGGGGCACCTGGGTGGCTCAGTGGGTTAAAGCCTCTACCTTCGGCTCAGGTCATGATCCCAGGGTCCTGGGATCGAGCCCCACATCGGGCTCTCTGTTCCACAGGAAGCCTGCTTCCTCCTCTCTCTCTCTGCTTGCCTCTCTGCCTACTTGTGATCTCTGTCTATCTAATACATAAATAAAAATCTTTAAAAAAAATTAAAAAAAAGTATAATTCTATCTTCTCATGCATTTTTTAAAAAGATTTTATTTATTTATTTGACAGACAGAGATCACAAGTAGGCAGAGAGGCAGGCAGAGAGGAGGAAGCAGGCTCCCCGCCGGGCAGAGAGCCTGATGCAGGGCTCAATCCCAGGACCCTGGGATCATGACCTGAGCCGAAGGCAGAGGCTTTAACCCACTGAGCCACTCAGGTGCCCCATTCTCATGCATTTTTAATTCCCTAAAAAAACTGGCATGAAAAAGCCAAAAAGGATTTTCATCCTGGCAATGGTAGATTCCTTTGTTTTGCTCTAATATTTCTGCCAAAAACAAGTGGAAAAACATCCACTCAAAGGCATCAGAGATCTACCAAAGCAGTGAGTATTTCCGGGGCCAAGATCTCAAAGAAAAATCCCAAGAAAAAATTCTGAAGCTGCTTTTCCCCGCAAGATATTTGCCCGTATGACAGCAGGTACTAAGAGACTAAGACTTTGAACACAGCTTTCAGTAATGTCTCAAAGCAGGTGAGTATGGGAGCAAATATTGACATTCTGACCCAAAGCTTTCTGGTGAGAACCCAAAAGACTAGATGTTAGTAGTATAGGTGACCAGAAACAGATAAGCCCTCACAAAGACCAACTCAAGTTGCAAAAGAATCACATTCATCTGTATCTAATCCAATTACCTGCTATAAACAAAAGTTAAATCTTCCTGGGGGCGGCCTGGGGAGCTCAGTCTGATTCTTGATTTCGGCTTAGTCATGGTGTCGGGCAGTGGGATGGAGCCCCAAGATGGGCTCCACATTGGGCATCGAGCCTGCTTACTGTTCTCTCTCCCCCTCTGTCTGCCCCTCCCCAGCTAATCCCCCAGCCCTACTCGCATGCTCGCTCTCAAAAAAAAAAAAAGTGTTAAATCTTCCTGGAGAAAGAGAATTCATCCAGAGCCTCAAATTATCTCTCTTTTTAAAACAAACAAACAACTGACATTTAATTAAAAATAAGTTGGCATGCCAACAACAAAACCAAGAAATTATCAAAATCCAAGAATGAAAACAGATGATAAAAACAAGCCAATAGGAGATAATAGATATTGGAAGTATCTGACTTGGACTTAAAAATATCTGTAATTAATATGTTCACAAAATTGTATAAGAAGATGGAGAATTTATCAGGAACTGGAAACTATTTTAAAAACAGAACTGAGGGGCACCTGGGTGGCTCCGTGGGTTAAGCCTCTGCCTTCGGCTCAGGTCATGATCTCAGGGTCCTGGGATCAAGCCCCACATCGGGCTCTCTGCTCAGCAGGGAGGCTGCTTCCCCCACCTCTCTCTCTCTGCCTGCCTCTCTGCCTACTTGTAATATCTATCAAATAAATAAATAAAATCTTTAAAAAATAAAAAAATAAAAACGGAACTGAAAAATATAGTAAATACAATTTAAAAATCAACAAATGAGTTTAAGAGGTTACAAATAGCTATAAAGATAATTGGTACCAGACAGAAGGCAAGTCAGAAGAAAATGGAGAAACAAAAAGGATGAGAGACTTACAGGAAAGTGAAAATGTCAGGGAGTGGGGAGAGAGAGAAAAAAGAAAAAGGGGTCCAAAACAATATTTAAAGAAATGAAGGCTGAGAATTTTCCGGAGCTGCTGAAAGATAAAACGAAACCCCAAATAGGATAAATATGAAAACTACACTAAGCATATCATGTTAAAATGCTGAACACCATAGTCAAAGTGAAAACCTTAAAAAGCAATCAAGCAAACAAAAAAAATTAACTTCAAAGAAGCAACAAGGACATTGGCATTTCAACAAAAATAATGGAAGCCAGAAGACAAAGAAATGAACATCTCAAAATGGGAAGAAAATAACGTCTAAAGATGAAGGTAAAAGACATCTTATGACAAAACAAAAATGAGGAAATCTGTCACCAGCAGACCTGCTCTAAAGTAAATAATACAGGTGATATTTTGGGCCCAGTGAAATTGATCCCACATGGAAACATGAAGATAAAGGAAGGTCTGAACAGGGACCAAAAAGATAAATACAACTCAATTTTTATAATGGGCAAAAAGACTTGAACAATCATATCTCTCTCTCTCTCTCTCTCACACACACACACCAAAATGTCCACTAAAGATGTGCAAAGGAACTCAAGCTCATTAGTCATCAAGAAACGCAAATTCAAACTAAAATGAGACACTATTATATACCCACTGTGTTTCTAAAATTAAAACCAGGTGTTAGCCATTGGAACTCTTATACATTGCTTGTGGGAATGTAAACTGATACAACCACTTTCGCAGTTTCTATAAAAGCTAAACATAGGCATTCCTATGACCCAGGAATTCTACTCCTGAGTATAGACATAAGAGAGCACATATACATATATACTAAAAGGCATTTATTTACTAGGATTTTTTCAGTGGCATTATTCTTAATAATCCTAATCTGGAAATAATCTAAGTATTAATCAAGAGAAGACTGTCTCAATTCATTGTGGTATAGTCATACAACGGAATGCTACACAACTACGCTAAAGAACAAACTCGTGCCACAATCCACAACATAAATAACTCTCACAAAGTGTGTCAAAAGAAAGAAGCTAGGCCTAATTCTATTTACACGGATCTTTTGTACATCAGGAAAAATTAATTAAATTTCTGTGATGTTAGAAGTCTGCTTTCTGATTAGTGGATACCCTTTGGGAAGGAAGCTTGGGAAAGTGATAAGGGGTATAAGGGAGGCTTCTGGGAGTGTAGGTACTCTTCTATTTCTTGACCTGGATAGAGGGCTACATGGGCACATTTACTCTGTGATAACTAATCACCCACATGATGAGTATAGTTTTCTGTGTACCTTTTATACTTCAATGAAAATGTTTACTTAAATACATCCAGATGTACTATTATACTTAAACTAGGCACTTAATAAGTGTTTATTAGATTACATGTTTAGAAGGCAAAAAAAAAACCCACTACTCATTCATTATTGCAATGAAGTTGTTCCAGAAAGTTTCCTTCCCTACACTGGCAAAATGCCAAATAGAAAACACAGTTCAAACCCCTACTTAGCTCACTTAGCACTACTTAGCTACTTAGCAAAACTGGTTCTAAAGATGTAACCAGAATGACACCCTAAAATGCTATAAAATACATTTTAAAGTTTGGGTGATGAAGACCTTACTGTTACCAAAATCCCACTTGAACATCTGCCAGTTTTCTAGATGTTTGGTCAGAAATTGAGGAGTTTCAATATGTATTTATAATCTTGTTTTGTACTCAGAAGTGTCAAAACAAATATTATAGCCCAACATTCATAGCACGCATAATGTGATTATTACCATCTATAATCCCCAAAGATCCTGAATGATTTTATTTTTCTCTCCAAAATATTTGTATTTCTTGCCTAAGGAAACTGGATGATAAAATATACTCCAGATCATCTCTCTTATGTCCAAAAAAATTATTGTACTTTTACTTCATACCAAGGACTAGTATAAACATTTTATAGGTACTCATCACTTCATCCTAACAATAATTTTATAAAGTAAATACTCTTTATAAAGTAATTTATAAATTTATAAAATTTATAAAGTAAATACTCTTATTATCTTCATTATACAGATGACAAAACAGATACACAAAGATGCTAAATGACTTCCCAGAAATCACTCAACTAGCAGAGCTAAAATCCAAACGTAAGCTATCTTGCTCTAGAATCTTGGTCTTAACCAGTAGGCAATTCTGCCTAAATAAATATAATGAGGTTCATTTCCCTAGCTGTGGTCTTAGCTTCACTTTTCATCTTTTTTATCAATGGAAGGCAAGAAGCTGGAATCTGCTACCCTTGAAATCGCCCAGGGCTTCAAGGAGTGTGGAGAATCCCTCCCAAGCATTTGGGGAGTTGTCGAATCCTTCCTTGCTTCCACTGAGCCCAAATTTCATACCTATTTTCTATTACATGAATGTTCTCTACATAAAAACTTCCTGAAATCGTGCTGTCTAGACACTGGGGAGTGGGTAGGCCTCACTGCACTAAGCTGGTTTCTGGGAATCACCTCCCAAGGCACAACAAATGGGAGCGGGAGTGACGCTCCTCTATCTGCCTTACCAACTTCCTTATCATCCTGCCTCAGGCAGAGAGACAAGGGACCAGTGAGTTGAGCTACAGAAAAGAAAACCCTTGCCCTCCATACCCAGACATAGAAACTTAGTACCTGACCCATGCCCAGTCCCCTGTATCAGGTTATCTAATAGCAAGATTGTAGCAGGACTACTCGGAAGCCCAAGACAGAAGTTCTGCATTCTGCTGCACCTTCTTAACTACAGCAAGACACACCAAACCTTCTTAAAACACAGTTACTCGTGTACAGTGAACTTTGAAAATAATCAGGCATGGCCACTTGACCCTCCACAACTGAAATAATCTCTTCCGTTTTCTGCCTTTGCCAACACTTGAGCCACAGACACACAAATATTTACACACACCTCCTTACCTCCACTAGTTTTTCAACTCCCACAATGATTCTCAGTGTAATTTCCTCCCAATCTATCTTCCCTTCCCTCTTTTCAAATGCTTTCTGTTCCTATTTTTTTTAAAGATTTATTCATTTACCTGACAGACAGAGATCACAAGTAGGCAGAGAGGCAGGCGGGCGGTGGGGGGGGGAAGCAGGCTCCCCGCTGTGCAGAGAGCCCGATGTGGGGCTCGATCCCAGGACCCTGAGACCATGACCTGAGCCGAAGGCAGAGGCTTTAACCCACTGAGCCACCCAGGTGCCCCTTTTCTGTTCTTATTTAATGGCCTTATTTTGTATGTGCTTACAGCTGTAAATAACATGAAAACCTTTAGAAATATGTAGAATATAAATAATAAAAAATGGATAAGTAAATGCCTTGGACTTTGCAAAGAAAACCTCAGTTCTTCTGTGTGTGACTATACCTGCTTAGTGCCCCCAGTTCCAAGCTGTACTACCAAGACCTACTTTGCAGAGATGTGGATGTGGAATCAGAAGGCCCTGTGCTGGATTCTTCAAACACAGGCTCTAGAAGGAAACCTGAGAAGCTGTTATAAGCAGCACTGCCATCCTCCAGGGAATCCAAGCACAGCCTTGACAACATACTGTTTGCGGGGGGGGGGGGGCGGCTGTCCTTCCCACTGAGTAGCATTAAGTAACTAAGTAACTTCCACTGGCTTGTGGCCACAGAATCCCGAAAAGAAAATCGAAGCCTACACCCAGACAGAAGCCAAGCCTGGATAAGAAGTTTTGGTGGTACAGAAGAGTATTTTTTCCCCAGTGCATTCAGAGGTGAGTTAAATTTAGGAAGAATAGGGGCGCCTGGGTGGCTCAGTGGGTTAAAGCCTCTGCCTTCGGCTCAGGTCATGATCCCAGAGTTCTGGGATCGAGCCTCACATCGGGCTCTCTGCTCAGCGGAGAGCCTGCTTCCTCCTCTTTCTCTCTGCCTGCCTCTCTGCCTACTTGTGATCTCTGTCTGTCAAATAAATTTTTTAAAAAATCTTAAAAAAAGAATATTTCTAATACATATGGGATCTTCTCCAAAGAAAGGCAGAAAGATAACAAATATAAGGCTGAAAAATACATGAACAAAATAGGTTTCTGGAAGACCCTTGTTTACCAGAAAATCAAACACCCAGAAGTCTCCATCTCCTTTGGACTGTTTAAACTGAGTTTCATGGCACATTTGCTCTGCCGGTCACCATTATTTAACCAACTCTTTGCTCAATATATTACCATCCTTTTTACTAAGCATTAGCTAACATCATTCAAATGCACTTCTAAAGGGTTTAGAAATGAAGAAAACTGGGGCGCCTGGGTGGCTCAGTGAGTTAAGCCGCTGCCTTCGGCTCAGGTCATGATCTCAGGGTCCTGGGATCGAGTCCCACATCAGGCTCTCTGCTCAGCAGGAAGCCTGCTTCCCTCTCTCTCTCTCTCTGCCTGCCTCTCCGTCTACTTGTGATCTCTCTGTCAAATAAATAAATAAATAAAATCTTTAAAAAAAAAAAAGAAATGAAGAAAACTTTGAATCAAAGAGTTAGTAAGTTTTCTAGATTCTTTCTAGATAATTCATTGCCCTACTCACACACACATATGCAGTCCCTTTAATTAACCCTGACATTTGGATCCTCGTCCACATACACCATAACAACTCAGAAAATGTTCACAGAAGCAGACAGTAACAACTGCATATCCTTAAGTTCAACTTGAAGTAGCTAATTCTTGGAAGTTCTGAAGTCATGAATTTATTGTCTTACTTTTTCCTAAACACGATGAATATATGCCACTACAATAACCTTGTTATAAGATGATTTGAATTTCTGCTTAATATTATTTTCCCTAGAGAAAATTCAATTTCATTCTATCCCTGATTCCAAATTACTTTTAGGTCTCTTGAGGCACAATTAGAAATACCAGATATAGCTTCCAATCTGAACCAAGCATTAAAAACTACTTATCTCTGGAAATATAAAGCTTGGCTCTCTAAATCTTTCTCAGTCTCCTACATGCTGAAAAACTGCAGAATCAGCCTTAATTAAAAAAAAAAAAAAGGCCAGCGATACCAATGACTATTACCCACATTTTAACACAGCTGTGGGAGCCAGTCTGACCCTTTCTCTTTTTTTTTTAAAGATTTTATTTATTTGACAGATAGAGATCACAAGTAGGCAAAGAGACAGGCAGAGAGAAAGAGAGGGAAGCAGGCTCCCCGCTGAGCTGAGAGCCTGATGCCGGGCTGGAT
>NW_019154107.1:19257455-19329332 GCF_002288905.1 Enhydra lutris kenyoni | reverse complement strand
CCCAGGACCCTGGGATCATGACCTGAGCCGAAGGCAGAGGCTTTAACCCACTGAGCCACCCAGGTGCCCCAAGAAATAGACTTTTATATACATACAATGGCATATTATTCAGCCATAAAAAAGAACAAAATCTTGCCATTGGCAACAACATGGATGGAGCCAGAGAGTATCATGCTAAGGGAAATAAGTCAGTCAGAGAAAGACAGAGATACCTCATGATTTCACTCGTATGTGGAATTTAAGAAACATAAAAATAAAATAAAGGGAAAAAAAGAAAGACAAAACAAGAAATAGCCTTTCTTAAAAAAAGATTTTATTTACTTATTTGACACAGAGAGAGAGCGATCACAAGTAGGCAGAGAGGCAGGCAGAGAGAGAGGGGGAAGCAGGCTCCCCGCTGAGCAGAGAGCCCGATACGGGACTCAATCCCAGGACCCTGGGATCATGACCTGAGCCGAAGGCAGAGGCTTTAACCCACTGAGCCACCCAGGCACCCCTAGTCTGACCCTTTCTACATGTTCCCCTTGCCCATCTGCAAATCTCCAGCCCTTAGCCAACCTGTTTTTCCTCCACTCAGTGATCAGGGTGATCTTTGACAGCAGAGGACAAGGAAGGACTGAGTATGTCACACTTAACAAACATGAATGTGAATTCAATTCACCTTTCTAGAAAAGTTTTAGTATGTTCACATGCCTCTCACCAGGCCAAGTGCTTTTAAACATGTGCTTAAGGTGGTGCTGGCAGTAATGTATGAGGAATGCTATTATTTAGGCATATTTTTCTCAAATTAAACTTCTTATTTTAGAATAGTTTTAAAAATAGACATAGAGGGGCGCCTGGGTGGCTCAGTGGGTTAAGCCTCTGCCTTCGGCTCAGGTCATGATCCCAGGGTCCTGGGATCGAGCCCCACATCGGGCTCTCTGCTCTGCAGGGAGCCTGCTTCCTCCTCTCTCTCTCTCTGCCTGCCTCTCTGCCTACTTGTGATCTCTATCTGTCAAATAAATAAATAAAATCTTTAAAAAAAAATAGACATAGAAAAGTTGGTTCTTTGAAAAAAATCAACAAAACTGATAAACTCCTAGCTGGACCGATCAAGGAAAAAAAGACAGAATATGAATTACCAGTATCAGAAATGAGGGGCTATATCACTATAGATATCAAACATATAAGGAAATATTATTAACAACGTTCGCCAATAAATTCAGTAACTTAGGTGAAATGGACAAATTGCTGGAAAAATACAACTTACCAAAAGTGACAAAAGATGAGATTAAAAATCTGAATAGGTGTCTATCTATTAAAGAAATTCAATTCAGGGGCAGCTGAGTGGTTCAGTCGCTAAGCGTCTGCCTTCAGCTCAGGTCATGGTCCCAGGGTCCTGGGATCGAGCCCCACAAGGGGCTCCCTGCTCAGCGGGAAGCCTGCTTTTCCCACTCCCAGTCCCACTCAACCTGCTTGTGTTCCCTCTCTTGCTGTCTCTGTCAAATTAATAAAATCTTTTTAAAAAAATTAAATTCATTAGCAATAACTTCCCATGAAGAAAAATTAATTCTCACTGTTTGTTTCAAGACCAGAGAAGGAGCCAAAACACAGAATCTAAACCCATTTGAATCAACTTTTATAAGGTTAAAATTTTCATTAAATTAAAATCCATTCAAGTTACCAATACTATACCAAAAAAAAGGCATATACCACTTATAGACTTGCTATCTAGTGTAGCTTCTCTAAAAGGGGGCCCTCCATAAATAAACAATTAATAATATAGTTAATTAACCTCTAGTGATCATCCTAACCAATGGCCCGTACCACATGCCAATGTTTTCTGCTTGTCTTATTTAATTTTCACAACACTCCCGTGAAGCCTGTGTTGATAGATGCAGTTTATAAATTACGAGACAAAAGGTCTCTGAGGTCAGCTCAGTTACACTATTCAATAGTAGAACAGGCAATGAGCCCAAGCTCCTGACCGTAGTCCCAGAGGATTTAAACAAAGTACCAGCTGTGTTTCAGCTTTGAGGTTGCCCAGAATGAGAA
Organism: Enhydra lutris kenyoni; assembly: GCF_002288905.1. NCBI lineage: Eukaryota > Metazoa > Chordata > Mammalia > Carnivora > Mustelidae > Enhydra > Enhydra lutris. The sequence goes on along the minus strand of NW_019154107.1, from coordinate 19,327,298 downwards.
TGCCCCCTGAATTTCGCAGCACCGATGCTCCAGAGCTGTGGGGAAGCCTACAGTGAGAATATAATACTCCACGGTTTGGGCTCAGACCTCTCCAAACCCGAGCTGCCTCACACGATCTTCATGTGTGTGTCTTGACCATCTAGGCTTCTCAGTGAGCTCCCGGATCTCTTCACGGAAATTTAATCCAGAGCCTACTTGGGCCAGCAAAAAGGAAGGAAAAGGGAAGGAAAAGAAAGAAAAGGGAAGTAAGAAGATGGGAAAGGAATAAAACAGCCTTTGTAACATTTCAAAGCACTTTCAAATTCATTTTCTGCCTTGTCTTCCTACCCTCCTAAGGAAGTGAGCAACACAGTCATTGTGACTTCTGCTTCAGAAAAGAACCTGAGATCTAGGAGGCCATATAAAATCAAAAGGAAGATGGAAAAATAGTGTTAGAGTCATATGGTAGAACAAAGGTTGGCAAACTGGGTCCCATTTTTGTACAGCCCAAGAGCTAAGAAGGTTTTGTACATTTTTAAAGGGTCAGAAAAACATACAAAACCAAAGAGTAAGTGACACAGACCATGATGGCCTGCAAAATCTAAAATATTTACCATCTGTCCCTTTACGGAAAATTGTCGCCTGCAATAGAACACTTCTAAACCACACACACAAAATAAACTAGCACTACATTCATCAGCATGCATGGGTCTCAAAATACTAATTATGAGGAGCAAAAAATGCAAATTCCAAGATGATGTTTGCAGAATGCTAAAGATTAAAGACCCTGCAAAATCAATATATGGTATTTATGGACACAGTACAAATGCAATTAAGTTATAAATCCTCAAGAGAATGCTAAACTCTGAAATCATGACAAGGGTCACAGGGTGTCCCAATTACACTAATATGTTATTTCTTAAAAGAGAAAAAAAAACATAATTCTGAAGCAAACATGTCGTGTGAATATCTGATAAAGGACGCAAGGAGGTATGTGGGTGTTTGTTATATTATTCTCTATTCCTGTCTGTATGTCTTAATATTTTATAATACCAATATTTTAAGTTAATGTACAAAGAAAAAAAAAATACCTGCAGTTAATAGGTGGGCAAATGGTGTAGACATTGCGTGGTTTTTACCAGGCCGCCAGAAAAACACCAAAAAAACCCTCATGACATCCTTGTGGGTAAGTCACAGAAAACTCATGAGTGCAGTTAGATGGATTTGCACCTGGATAAGCAATCCGTACTGATTCTCTTCACTACTTCCATTCAGGCTAAAGGGCATTTGTCAAGGAGCTTGAGGCTTGTGGCTTTGGGTGTGCTAATCTCACATTCTTGTCAACTACTGAAGACATACACATATACCTGGGACAAAACTGGGAAAACAAGAGAATCGTGATTCAAAATGATCTCAACAGGCTGATACCCTGGGCGTGAATCCAAGAAAAGGAAATAGAACAAGAAAGAACATCAAGCCCTACCTTTATATATTTAAAAATACACTGTACAGGTATAGATGGGTAAATCTTGGCTTAGCCACTCTCAGTATGACTAAAAAAAAAAAAAAAAAACAGAGGGAGGGAGAATTTATATCCATCCACATAAACCAACTGTATTATTCAGCTCCTTCTGAAGCTAAATCATTTGGGCACATAAATAAAACCACAGAGTTCAGATTAAAGCCAAAACATAAAATAAAACATAGTCCCACTGCTATCAGTTTTTGCCAAAATAAGTCTGCAACATCACGTGCGATTATGAATGCTGTGTTTTAAGAAAGGAAGTGACAAGCCAGATTTTCTGTTGAGTACAGCAACCTTGATGGCTACAAGGCATTCCATTAGAGAAATGAATGGAAGATCTGGAGAATGGAAATGAAAAAGGAGACGAGATAGTTGTGACTATTTGGAGGTCTGCCATGAAGTAAGGGTGAGTAAATGTGTTAGTGCTGCTTTAGTGGGAAAAAAAAACCCCAGGTCTAACCATGAGGCTGAAGATTAGAGGAGGCTGATTTCTACGAAAAAATCTCTACTTAGTAGTGTCAGCTTGGTGGGGTATTATCGTGGAAGGGATTTATTTTTGCCCCCAATCTCCTCTCAGCTGTGCTCTGTGGAAAGAGAATGTGGAAGAAGTGACGGTGTCCAAGTTCTGAGCCCAGACCACAAGGGGCTCTACAGCTCTCCATGGTCTGACTCCTCCCCAAGCCTTGAAACAGAGAGTACAGCCCCTGTGAGCCATTCCGAGGGCAGCCATCCTCGATCAGTCAGTCCCAAATGACCCAAGATGCGCCTGGCTGGCCCAGACCAGAACTGCCCACTTGACCTGTACCCTAATGAGCAACAATAAATGTGTTAGGTGGTCTGGGCCACTTACAACAGCTAGTGTCTATCAAGGAGCCCTCTTGTCCCCTTTCTTGGCATATGGTACCTTGGTCTCTACTCACCCCAGGGGCTATTCCCTCAAGTCTCCCACCTTCAAAAATCTACAAATCATAATCAGGTCTCAGTCTTTACGCTTGTGAATACTCCCAGACTCCAGGGTATACACCCTGAACTATTTCAGGAGACCAGCAGTGGGGTAGGCCTGTGGGTTCCCAGCTGAGAAGGCACAAAACGAAGTGTTTCGCCACTACCCATGTTGTGAGCACTCTGCATCTTGAAATTCCACTTTAGGTGGTTTCTGGGAGGGAAAGAGTGAGAGTGGCTTCTTACCACATATATTATAGAAGCCCTTATTCTCTCATCCCTTCCCAAAGGTATTTCCTGATAGAATCTGAGGGTGGGGATGTGGGGGCAGATTGTGGTAGGACTGGTTTGTCACACTTGGATAATCTTGAAGAAAGGAATCTGACCAATTCTTAGTGGCTTTTTTTTTTTTTCTTCTTTATGTGGCACATTCAGCTCCTGGCCCTGTTGTCTTCTGGGGGAAAAGGAAAAGTCCCACTTAACTTATTATACAACGAAGAACATACTAACAAGGAAGTTTTATCCATGGAATGGTGCCTTTTGAGGACTGAGAGTTCTGCTGCCAAACATAACCAAGCAGAGGCTGGTGGACCACCTTTAAGGGACACCAAAGACGAGATTTCTACATAGAGTACAAAGTCAGACATGATGACCTCTTAAATCCTTGCTACCTCTTAACATTCTCCATCTCCATGAGAAGCAGTGTTGGCTAAAAGACTAGCAATGGGCCAAGCATCCAAAATCCTGGGTTTCAGTCTTGGCTTTGGGCCCTTAAACTTCCTGAACCTTGGTGCTGCCCATACGATGGGCCTTCCACTTAACTGGTACCCTTCCTCCATTCTTCCTTGTAGGCAGAACTCTAATTCTGATTACAGGCTAACCCTCCCACATGTTCAAGGAAGATGCTCACAGTTTTGGCCCCTGGAGTAAATCAAGAGTTGTGTAGGCCAGCCTCCTACAATTTTGTGTTGCAAATGGAAAAAAAAAATGATATTTGCATGCTGTATTCACAGGGTTCAGTAGATGAAGTTGGTCTATCCATTCCAGACCCCACCCAGCTGCTCTTCAGGGACAAAGGCTTCTATACCTTAGAGGCATCTGTAACTCCAGTACTGTGGCTAGGGACTGGTTTAGCCTGACCTACGTCTGCCCAGTGAAACCCAAGAATTCTGCTGAATGAAAAGGAGTTCTGGGTTGCCCAGGTGGCTCAGTGGGTTAGGCCTCTGCCTTCGGCTAGGGTCATGGTCTCAGGGTCCTGGGATCGAGACCCACATCGGGCTCTCTGCTCAGTGGGGGGCCTGCTTCCCCCCCCCCCCCCCGCCTGCTTCTCTGCCTACTTGTGAACTCTCTCTCTGTGTCAAATAAATAAATAAAATCTTTTAAAAAAAAGAAAAGAAAAGGTGTTCCTCCCCAATAAAGAAAGACACACAGCAAGAAACCTGTCTCTTCTCCCTGACTTGGGTCATGCCTACATGTGATGTCTAGATCTATAACAATCTGTACATGTTTTAAAACACGGCACCCAAATTCTCTGATACTCTTCCCATTGAGAAGTAGAGTCTGTGTCTCCTCTTTTTGAACCTGAGGTCTGGTAACTGATAAATGGCAAAAATGATTGCCAGTTTCTGGGCGAACATATTAAGAAACAGAAAACTTCCACTGCATGTCTTTTAGAATAGTCATTCTTAAGACCTAGCTGCCATGCTGTGAGGGAGCAAAGGAGAAGCCCGCATGGAAAAGGCCTCGGGCCCTCAACGCCAGCTAAGCAAGCAATAGCGGAGTACCAAACTGCCAGCCACATGACTAAGCCACCTTGGAAGGGGATTCTCCAGCCTTCAGTCAAGCTGCTCCAGCTGATACCACAAGGAGCAGAGATAAGCTGACCCTGCAGAGGTCTGCCCAGATTATAAGTTCATGGGCAAAAGAAATGACTGTCATTATTTTAAGTCACTAAGTTTTGTGGTGGTTTACGATGCAGCAGTATACTATAAATACACAGTCCTCTTGCAATCACGAGGGGAAACAGACACACAGATGGAAGATCCCCAGGTCCTTGATGACACCGTCATGCCAGTAATCAGCCAACCATGGGATCACTCTGCCTCTGAATGTATTAGGTGAGGTGATATATATTACATTACATATATTTTTAATTTTTATATTTTTATTTATTTATTTATTTTTAAAAAGAATTTTTTTAAAAGATTTTATTTATTTGACAGACAGAGATCACAAGTAGGCAGAGAGGCAGGCAGAGAGAGAGAAGGAAGCAGGCTCCCTGCTGAGCAGAGATCCCGATGCGGGGCTCGATCCCAGGACCCTGGGATCATGACCCGAGCCGAAGGCAGAGGCTTTAATCCACTGAGCCACCCAGGTGCCCCTATTTTTATTTATTTTTAAGCCACTTTTAGTCGGGACTTCTTTCATTTGCAATTGCAATGTTTTAAGTGATACACTCTGCCTTTTCGTCTATAAAACTGAAATTAATACAATTGCCCTGCTCTTTAGTTTTCATCATTCATTGACTATATATTGAGAACCCATAAGTACAAAACTGCACAGATGAGTAAGACAAAGATGCATGGCTAGACCAGTAGATCAGGCCTGACCACTCTCCCCATCTCCAACCAAAACTAATAAGCATTCATTCAGGAAGCATGAAAAACACAGATAACTGGAAAGAAGAAAAAATAACCCATAACCTCACTGTCTCAAGAAAACTAACATTTTGGTGTTTTCTTTGAGACTCCTTTTGAAGCTTTCGATTTTGTGTATGTGTGTACATATGTGCATATGAGTATGTGAGTGTGTATACACATGCACAAAACTGAGATGTGGCAGAAACGTATAAACTTATATAAAGCACCACACACACACACACACACACACACACACACACAGAGTTATCCTTCAATATTCCTTCCACATGTCTCTAAGAATGTATGAATTATAACTGTTATCTTTAGATTAGCTCATAAAACACAGCTGGCCCTGGAAATAGGTGATATATTAAGGAAGTTTTTCCCTGAAGCTAGACAACGTGTCCAGCCAAGGCACATCTCTGGGAAGTGACCTGATTAAAATGAAGGCAATTATGTTAGGTTACCAAAGTTCAAAGAACCGTATTACAAAATTAGACCAGTGAACCATAGCCTCTTCAGCCTTTCCCCAGATACAGCAGAAATGAAACAGGAGGGATGAATTAGAAGCATCTCTGAGACCACTTCCGGAAACATTGTATGCTAAACCACCACTTTCTACCCATTCAACTCACTTGTCTAAGAACTACTACGACTGTTTTTTTTTAAATTCTTATCAAGAACTCATATCAAATGAACCTCTATTTCCCCCCATCCCCCTAAGAATCTTTGCTGTATGACTTCATTCATTCTCTCGTACAAACCTCAAACACACCTGCCCCTCGGTTCTTCTGCAGCCTCTGATAGAACTTGTACCCTGGAGGACTCTAGTGGCCTTTTCCACAGCTGCACATGCCTGGCCTGCTTTGGTTCAAATTACCAACTCAGATGACTACTCTCAAACAGCAGAGCCTGAGGCAAGCATTTGGATGCACGTGGATCATCTGGGATGTAAGCCTGGGAAGCGAAGTGAAGGAGTGAAGGCAGCAGGGCTAATAAAGACTAAATGAAGCCAGCTACCACCGTGGCAACCAGGGCTCATTGTCTCTGGCGATCCACAGAGGACTATACAGTTTGGACCCCAAATTATCTCTCTTAAGGACAGAGGCTGAGGCTATATCCGTTGACTACCATCTCCTTTAGTTTGCAGGTGGCCCCACAGTGTTCCCCCTACTTCTCACCTATATCTGAGCTGCGTTCTCTGGCATAGGAGAAAACCTGGAAGCAGAAAAAGAGAAATACCACAGTGTGTGCTGGGACTCATGGTTGATGTGGGATGCTGGCAATGCATGTGGCACTCTTACCCACAGCTGCGCTAAAATCGAGAGGGCCAAGGCAAAGTGGCTCAGAGTATCCAAGAGCCTGCTGTGGGCCCCAGATTTAGCTTTCCTGGCTATACATCCATTCTTGCTTGCAAACTAAATCTTCAAACTATGATGATGCCTGACAGACACTTCCAACTCAAAATGACAGAAACTGAGAAGAGGCAGAAGCATACCCGTGGAGTCAAATCCTTTAATAGCACTTGCTGATGGCAGTAGCATGGGGCTCCCTCAACTGTGAGGGGACCGGCCAGTGGATAAGGCCATGAGGGCCCTCGCCAGGCTCTAGAACACCAGCATGAGCAATTCTTCCTGAATTGGGACATATCATTAATTAGACAGATTGTCCCATCCCTAAGGAAGTAGTAAAGCTCAAGGTCTGGCACTGCTCACTCCACATATTGCGAGGCAAAGGTCACGGGCCTTGTTGCTTGCCAGCTCCAGGATACAGGCTGTCAGGTCACTGATAAGCATGCAAAGCATGTGGTCCAGTGGCGGTTCAATGGTCTCCCCTCCCACAGTGCAAAAAACCAGTTTTATTCCCAAGGATATCTTTATTTCAATGTTCCTAATCAACATCCCTTTGTTCTCTTTTTAAGTGGTTTTTAACACCTGTCCACTCCTTCGTAAGTAATAAAATCTTTTTTTTTAAATTTTATTCATTTATTTGACAGAGAGAGATCACAAGCAGGCAGAGAGGCAGGCAGAGAGAGAGGAAGGGAAGCAGGCTCCCTGCCGAGCAGAGACCCCCGACTTGGGGCTCGATCCCAGGACCCTGAGATCACGACCTGAGCTGAAGGCAGAGGCTCCAACCCACTGAGCCACCCAGGTGCCCCAGTAATAAAATCTTTTAACATGTATCCATATCTATATAAGTGACACATGATTTTACCTTTTGAAAAGTATCTTTTCACAGCTTTGAAACTCACAATGAGATGCCTGATAGGCAGGTAAATGGTTCATGGAGAATGTACTTCATGTAGAGTTAAAGCCCAGGAGTGTCTTTTCTTGGTTCTCTTAGCTGAAGCCAAAGTGCCAACAGAACTGTGTTCACTCTGCCTTTTTCTGTCTTTTAAAAAATTGCCTCTAGGGGTGCCTGGGTGGCTCAGTGGGTTAAAGCCTCTGCCTTCAGCTCAGGTCATGATCCTGGGGTCCTGGAATAGAGCCCTGCATCAGGCTCTCTGCTCAGCAGGGAGTCTGCTTCCTCCTCTCTCTGCCTGCCTCTCTGCCTACCTGTGATCTCTGTCAAATAAATAAATAAAATCTTTTTAAAAAATTGCCTCTATACTAATGTATTTCTGTTTTGTTTTTGTTCATTTATGGCCATTAAGTTATTCCCCATGGCTGGCAGAAATGGATGGGAATTTGGTTTGAGGATCTGACCATCTGGAGATCTCTTTACATGGACTCATGGTTTAAAGAGCCAGCCCCTGCTGGGTGAGAGGCAACAGAGAATCTGGTTTGTCAGTCTTTTTGTTTATTAGTCTATTTTTAAGCTTAAATCAATTCAGAATTTCATGCCCTTTGGGAGGGAAACAGCTTTTTGAAATCTGGACTGGGAAGATTTTGTTTCTGTATTTACTCTTGATCCATGGTTAAAATTATAAAATTGAACTGTTTCTCCATTGCTGTATGTTTCTATATCTGTAATTCAGAAATGCCTTCACCACTGATTGTGTGAATGTGTGACATTTTCTTACCTTAAGATGGTATTAATATATTAGATTATAAAGTCTCTTTCTTAATTTAAAGGACCTCTGTTCTCATTGGTATATGTAGATAAGTAATTGCTTACATAAACGGAATATAACAAAAATTTCCTAAAATACAGAAATCAAATATTTTAAATGTGCTAGACTTTAAAAATGTATTTTAAGAATTCAAATTTATATGGAATTTATGTAAATCTTTGACAATTTCAACTAGTATAATATTTGGGGTTTAATGAAAACAACTGATTTCTCTGATATGTATTTTTGTGAAATATAATACAAGCATACATTTTTATGCCTCTTGGGTATAGTTTTGCTGAACTTACATAGGTTTATAATCACATGGGCTAGAATTACCTACAGAATGTTTAAGATTACAAAAATATCAATTTATGTTTAAGCAAATTGAATCATTGTTCTGACAAACTTGTATTTCCACAGTAATGAGGTTTTGTAGTATGTCACCTTGAAAGTGTTTCCAAAATCTTTGGATAACTGCAGACCTTTGACCGATATTATGAAACATTAGACACAGAATGGACACCTAGGTCATTTCTAAGTAAGAATACTAAAACATTCATTACTAAGCATAATTTTAGTTTATATACTTTTGCTTCTTATTTGTATATGCTACGAAGAGGCTAAATCTTTGGGTTTATAGATGAATGTATTCATTTCTGCCATATTGTTAAACGTATAAGGGAACTATGTAGCTGAATAAAAGCTAGGCTGACTGTATTCACGAACTCTGCTAAAATGACAGAAATTCACAATTATCTACACACCCCCCCGCCAGTTTCCTCTGTGAAATGCAAGTGCTTAAAACTTATAAGTAGGGGCGCCTGGGTGGCTCAGTGTGTTAAAGCCTCTGCCTTCAGCTCAGGTCATGATCCCAGGGTCCTGGGATCGAGCCCTGCATCAGGCTCTCTGCTCAGCAGGGAGCCTGCTTTCCTTCCTCTCTCTCTGCCTCCTTGTGATCTCTGTCTGTCAAATAAATAAATAAAAATAAATAAATAAAATTAAAAAATATAATAAAAAATTTTTATAAAAAATAAAAAAATAAAAACTTATAAGTAATAAATATGAATGAGACTACATGTGACTGAGACTCTACTACAAGTCTCAAGATAATGAAAATGGTCATGTATCTTTTTTTAAAATTAAGTACCAAAAAGAAAATTTTTCTGTCTGAAGTAAAATCACTTGTTATAGAATTTCCTATGGCTGCTATAACAAATAACCACAAACTTGGAACTTAAAACAATACACATCTGTTCTCTTAACAGTTCTGGAAGACAGAAGTCTGAAATCAGCTTCCCTCGGCTAAAATCAAGGTGTCAGTGGCACCTGGGTGGCTCAGTGGGTTAAGCTTCTTCCTTTGGCTCAGGTCATGATCTCGGGGTCCTGGGATTGAGCCCCACATAGGGCTGTCTGCTCAGCGGGGGGTCTGCTTCCCCTTCCCCCTCTGCCTGCCTCTCTGCCTACTTGTGATCTCTCTCTCTCTAATAAATAAATAAAATCTTTTTTTTAAATAATAAAATAAAATAAAGGTGTCAGTAGGGCCCTGCTCCCTTCAGAGGCCCTAGAGGAGAGAATCCCTTTCATGGCCTTTTCTAGGCTCTAGAGCTAGATTCCTTGCATTTCTTGGCTGGTGGCCCTTTCCTTCAGCTTCAAAGCCAGCAATCCTCACATTACCTTCTTCCTCTGTCATCAAAACTCCTCCTGCCTCTCTCTTATAAGGATACTTGTGATTACATTAAGGGCCCACCGATGTCATTCACAGTTTTAGGGATTAGAACCTGACTATCTTCAGGGTCATTATTGAGGCTCCCACTTTGCTTCTACATAATCTGTCCAAATAGCAGAGATTCCGTATCTCACCACAGTAACACTTTCTTATGACTTTATCATGCCCTTGATTATTCCCTTTTTTTTATTATTCCCTTTAAAATAAAAGAAACCTGCATTTAAAAACGTGTTAGTGATTTCTGTATGTTTATTTAAATATTGTATTGTTACTTTATTTAATAAATAGCCAAGCTACAATCACCCATATACTTAATTCTCAAATCTCCTGAGAAATTTTCAATTTTTACCTTACAACACTGAATCCAAAGTGAAAGATGAAATAAACCTTAACAACACCTTTGTACTCAAAACTGAGGTCCCTAAGAAGTAAATAAGATTTGTTCTTTTACCTCGTAAAAAATTAGAAAAAAATAGCTCAACTTGCTATGTTAGTTTGATTAGTTGCATAAGAAAAAGTCAAATCAAAAGAGGTGTTCAGCCTTCCATAGATTAAAGTCGAATAGGGAAAATATTATGAATGTCAATATTTCATTCTATGCTGTATGCAGAGTTCCTAGAGATTTGTCAGCACCCTTATTGTCTACTCTATGTTTCTTTTTGTAAAAAAAAAAGATTTTATTTATTTATTTATTTGACAGAGAGCTAGAGAGCACAAGCAGCGGGGGAGGGAAAAGCAGGCTCCCCACTGAGCAGAGCCCGATGCAGGGCTACATCCCAGGACCCTGGGATCATGATCTGAGCCGAAGGCAGCCGCTTAACAGACTAAGCCACCCAGGTGCCCACTTATGTTTCTAATTGTTGGGTTCCTGTTGGTGCTTTCCCTGATGATATCAGGCAACAAGCTACAGCTCCCCATTAGCCACATGGACCTCCTACTGAAAAAAAGGTCACTGGGGCGCCTGGGTGGCTGAGTGGGTTAAAGCCTCTGCCTTTGGCTCAGGTCATGATCCCAAGGTCCTGGGATTGAGCCCCACATCAGGCTCTCTGCTCAGCAGGGAGCCTGCTTCCTCCTCTCTCTCTGCCTGTCTCTCTGCCTACTTGTGATCTCTGTCAAATAAATAAATAAAATCTTTTAAAAAAAAAAGTTCACTAAATCCACTGCCTGAGCTCAGGCACACCTGTCTTCCTCACTGGCATTCTCAAGTACCTGACAGTCAACATCCTGGAGCTGGTGGGCCAGGAGGCCCGCAGCAACCACAAGACGTGCATCACCCCAGAGCCCGTGCAGAGGGCCCTGGGCAACCACCAGCACCTGAGCCGCCTCTTTGAGAACACCTGCCCTCGGGTGCAAGTCCAACAGAGACCAAATTTAAAATGTTACTTACGTCCAAAATTTATTTGATGCTATACTCCTGCCAGGACCCCTGGCTATTATTAAAGTCCCTGATCATTTTAAGTCTGACTCTCTGGAAGCCAAAGAAAGCCACCTTGCTGATGTCTCTGCGAAAATGCCACTCTTACGGGATCCAAAGACCAAACCTCTGTGATGGTCCAGAAAACTGCTTCCTCTAGTGACAACCCAAGAGAATTAGCTAGGGTAATACAACAACTGGCCCCTGAAAAGGAAAAACAGAATTGGAAATCTAAAGGCTGCTGGTGTCATGAAGACAGAAATGGTTGGGCCCGATAACAAACCAGTCCTGCCAGAAAATTTAAAACTTTCATATTAACTACCATATGTGAGTTAAATCATTGATTAACTGATAAAATAACATTCATTAATCAATATTGGTGGGGAAACGCCAACAAGGGCGCAAAAAGCACTTATCTTCCTTGCTCTATATGCTCTAAATTTAACTCAGGGAAACCTATTGGCCCAGATATTTTGATTCGCCCCATGGACCACTCAGATTTGGCAAATGGACTTCATACGATTGCTCCCATCTACTGGGCAGAAGAACATTCTCGTAACGGTTTGCATGTTTTCAGATTGAACTGCAGCTTTCCCATGTAGCTAGGCAACTGCTTCTTCTGTACCTAAATTCCTACTAGAAAAGGTTATTTCCCCTTGAGGACTCCACTTTGACCTTCACAGTGATTGAGGAACCCATTATAGGGGTCAAATACTTCGGCAAGTCTATGCTTCCTGGCCAGTTCAGCAGCTGTGCGTTACCATCCTCAGTCTTCAGGACTGGTCAAGTACAAATGGAATTACTAAACTCAAATAGCTATATCAGTTGATATCTTCCAAATACCGTGGCCGAAAGCATTACCACTGGTTCTTCTAACCCTTAGATCTACTCTGTTCAGGATGCATAAACTTTTGGCTTTTGAAATAATTATAGAATGGCCAATGTGCTCAGCCCCCACTTCTTTTGACCTACAACTAATAAGAGGGTGGAGGGGTGGGGAGATGTACTTCCGTTTTGCAAAGGCCTGATCAAGTCCATAGAAAATAATCACACTCTGGTAGAACAATCTTTCCATACTGAGCTCCTGGGAAACCAAGACATCAAACATCACACCTTACAGTCTGGACATTTCAACTATTGGAAAAGACATCTCCAAACAGACTCTCTTCACCCTCACTGGAAAGGCCCCTACCAGGTGTGATTAACCTCTGAGCAGCCAAACTTCAAGGAATAGATTGCTGGATTCATGTGTCTCATCAGGAAAAAAGCCCCCCCCCCCAAATCTGAATGGACCAGCACACCATCTGGTGACCGAACAATGAAAATTTCCAGGAACTGAAGCAGATGGCATCGGAAGTAGACAGCGTACCCAAGATGTATGGACCAGGCCTGTATTAAGTATGTTTTCTCTTCTCACTCTGTGTTTCATCTTGCCATTCAGGTCTTCAATTGTTTCTTCCCTAGTTTTCCTACTATCCTTTACTTTAGCTTTAATGCATCCTTTTAGCTCTGCCTTACAAAAACTCTCTGATTCTGCTAAACTTACTGATTTCTGGGTTTGTGCTAGAGGAAATATGCACGATAATGAATCTACCTGGCAAAGGTGTAGGATCTTCCTTTGGTACCTTTGAAACCACACATCTTCCCTCCTGGAAAACTGGCACAAAATATTATGGTTTTCCATTGGGTCTCCCCCCCGCCAACACACACACACTCATAATGCAATACTCTCACTCAGGGCTGGACTCTTACCCAAAAATCCTTTTTAAAAAAAAAATGATGGAAATGGCAAAACTCTAGGGTATCTCCCCATAAATATTTGTAACTATACTATTTTATATGACCTAGATGAACATGAATTCACTCCCTATTGGAATCCAGAAGATTCTATTCCCTGTGGCAGGGCAACAGGAATGCAGTAAGACTGGAAATGGGAAGCTAATGTGCTCCCATTCAATGGTACTTCACTGGGGACTGACCAATATCTGGTAAACATGGAAACTTAGTTAAACTTACTTTTTTCCTAGAGATCTCCCAGACCTCAACCAAAATCTTAACTTATACTAGATCAGCTCATTTGTTACTTCAGATCCATAAAAATTTAAAGTGCTCACATAATCATTCCCACAATGCTAGTAAAACAGATTATAATGTGCTCTGTATAATAATGATTACATTTCTGATTATGAGATTGTTTCTTTCATTCCAAGGGAAAGAATGTGGACAAAAGGACCCAATTATGCCTTATCCTTAGAAGAGAACGGGTACTTATTTTTATGTGGAAGAAACATATTCTATACTATCCCTCAACTGAAAGGGATGTGGAGGGATTGTTGCCTTACCCCTGATACCAAAATAGGAAAAATCCTTTCTTCTTCTGCTTTTATATCTAATGTAGGGTCTTTGTCCTATCAACTTAAAAGAACACGTTGGAACTGGGAAGGTTATAATTATGGCTGGAAACCTACATATAACCCTATAGTGGGCAGAAAAAGTTTGGGGCACGCTTTCACCAGAGCCTTTCTTCCTTGGGTTGAAGTAGCAAAAATTAAACAAAACAAAACAAAAAAACAATTTGCAATCTCTCTAAAGTTATATCCACCTTTCAATGCTTCCGTCCAAGGTTTTGCATATCGGCAGACCCAAATCCATAGCCTTGTCGAAGTAGTTCTTTAAAACTGCAGGGCCCTAAACCTCCTCACTGCCCAGCAGGGGCAACCAGTGTCCTACTCCTAGAAGAGGAGGGAAACTGATTGAGAAGTGCTTTTCAATCACTAGCTACCACTGGGCTTTTGGTCCTCAGTTTAATCTTTTTAATTTGAATTAAATTTCTTCTGTTTTGTATTAATAAGCCAATATCTTCTTCCCAAATGTATGTATAAAATAAAATTCTTTTCCTTTGAAAAGCTTTTCTTGAAACTCAAATAATCATGGAAACTAAGCCATCCACATCCACCTTAAAGGGACATACCTAAGATGATTCATTTTTCAATCCTCTTATTGTTCAAATGAGGTCATTGATATTCCTTATCATTTCCCTCCTCCATGGGACAAGACACTTGAGGATGGGGTCCTCCTCAGCTCTGTGAGGAAAGATGACTGAGGATGGTCCTCTGCTCCAAGGGAAGAGACACCTGAGGAAAACCCTCCTTAGCTCCATGGGACAAACTATACAATCCACCTACAGAGAACTATATTTTGACAAAAATGTCAATATGCCTGAAGGACATAACTGATCACCAATGTGTTCTGTGAAAGAGCTTGATGAAAAGGGCAAAATGTGAAAGGACTTCAATCTAAAATAGAACCAGAGGACATGAAATGGAAAATCACACTCCTGTGCCCTAAGGAAAACAAAACTTAAGGACGAGAGACTGCTTTCTCATAGTGTCTGATTTACAACAAAACTGATAATACTGTGATTTTCTTAATGATAGGGAAGTAATCAGAGGTTGCTTCATATCAACTTGGAAAGCTTTGCTTATGGTTTCCCAGAGGCATGAACAAGAAATGACCCAGGTTGCCTGTCTCGCAAAATGAGCGGAGTTGAGCTTTGTTTCTAAGACTGGACTGGTTTTGTCTGCTCGGGGAATTTTTGAGGCTGGTCTCTACTTGTTTCCAACAGATTCCAACTGAACTCTCCCCTCTTTGCATTCCCCGCCCCGAAGGACGGCCTACCCGCAACCTTCAGCGGACTTGCCTGCAGCTTCCTCTCGTTTGTGGGTCCCAAATTACAATTTCTCCGCTATTCCCAAATAAACTCATCTCTTTTTAGGATTTTTGACCTTGCTTCTTCATTTAGGTCAACAAAGACGATCTTCATTTTCAAAAAACTTGAGGGAAAAGATTGGATCAACTGGCCAAAATCAAATGGGCTATCACCACTTCTGCTCTCTTGCTGTGTCCCTGTCACATGGAAACACCAAGAACTGGGCAAAGGGTAGAGTGGCATGCAGAGGACTCCCCTTGGTCAGTGCCCATGCCGGTTACAAGCCCTTAGAAAACAAGGATACTGCTACATTTATTGAGCACCTAATGTCTGCCTGGGGCTGTGGGAGGCATTTCACATAAACATTAGTGGACCAAGGATCAAGACCTCAACTTACCATCGTGACATATCTTAAGAATCATAGTCACTCTGAGATAACCTGAATGAGCTCTGCCGTGCAAATACCCTGTGACCCTGCCGTAAATTAAGCCATTTTACTAGTGAGCCCAGAGGGTAAAATCTAGCCTAGGCAGAAAGAAGAGAATACTGAGGGGAGTAACATTCATTAAGAGTGATTTATTTTTTTAATTCCATTTTCAGTGTTATCTTAAATATGTATTCTTTCAGCTGAAGGCTTTTAACTCATTTTTGCTTACCTATAGAGTAAAACTTAGCAGAATCTGTGGTTTTCCTTTACCTGTAACATTTCGGAGGAGTTATTTCCTCGCCTCATATAAAGGTTTTTCACTTGTGTCTTAGGCATGTAGAGGGGTTTTTTTTGTTGTTGTTTTTGTTTTTGTTTTTTTAAATCTGGCTTAAGCAAAACCTGCTCTCAACTTGATGATGTAAGAACAGTCTACCGGTTAGACAACTGTGTTCATTTAAAAGCTGAGCTACCTATTAGAACTTCAAGAAGACAGGAGAGTACTCTTGATTCCATCATTCGTGACAAAGAACCCATTACAACCAAGGCTCTCAGCTGGTTTAGACCTACCACTGAACGACGGAGGCACAATCCAAAGAGACCCAGCTTCTGAAAGGTGTATTTTCAGCCAATGGCAAGCTGTTTTTTCCAAAATGGTCATGGCAATGAATTTCTAGGACTCTGCCATTCCCCGTCAAGAGTCAGAGCTTTCCTCCCCTCCCTTTCCTTTGAACCTTCATGGGATTTTTGACTGTTTCAACAAAGAAAACAGAGCAGAAATAATGTCACGTGACTTCTGAGGCTGGTTCACAAAAGGTGATACTCTTCCACCTGCCCTTTTTCGCTCCCAGGACACTACCCTTGAGAGCAGCCACCACGCTGGGAGGAAGCCCCAACTAGCCCACGTAGAGAGAGGAAATAGAGAAGATCAGAGGCACTCAGCAACAGCTAGCATCAGCCGTAAGCAATGCGCGGGAAGGAGCCTTCCATGGATTCTAGCCCATCTTCGAGCCACCCCAGTTGATGTACAGCAAAGCTCTGGTGAACCCTTCTGAGCCGCCTGCACAAACTGCAGATTCATAAAGCAAAATAAACACTGTTGTTACTTTAAGCTTTCAGTTTAGTAACTGGAATGCAGACTCCGAACGGAAGGCCCATATGAATGAATTTCACATGAAACAAAAGAAACCTGATGTTCGACTCCCTGCTTTGACCCCAGAATGGAGGCAGAAATGAAAAATATACATACATCTTCCAACAGTGACGTCCTGCTGCAGGGCGCTTATGTACAGTTGCAGGGTGAGCTGCGGGGCTGAGCCCAGGAAGGCCTGGATCACGGACGCGCGGCTGAACGCAGACCGGTGCGTGAAGAGCTTGCCTTCTGCCTGGCCCACCTCCTTCTCTACTTCTTCTGAGAAGCCATTCTTTGGCATCTGTCGCTTCTTGGTGATGCTGACATAAGGCTCTTCGATGTGGCCTGATTGACAATAGATGCAGAAGACTTCAAAACACCTGCAAACAAATCAGCAAGTCAGGGTAATCAGAGACAGATGGGATTCTGTCTCTGCTTACACTTATGAGCCTGATTCTCAAAGCTTTGACTTGGCCACTCTGGACTACAGCCGCTTCTCTCAAAT
Organism: Enhydra lutris kenyoni; assembly: GCF_002288905.1. NCBI lineage: Eukaryota > Metazoa > Chordata > Mammalia > Carnivora > Mustelidae > Enhydra > Enhydra lutris. The sequence goes on along the minus strand of NW_019154107.1, from coordinate 19,310,248 downwards.
CATCCACTCCGAGGTGTTCTGAGCATGAAGTGAATCCTCTTGTGGCCCTCCAGCAGGTCGGCTGGAAATGACTGTGAATCTAATTGAGAGATGACACCAAAGGCCACCGAGGCCAGGAAACGGAGTAGGGAATGGGAAGCGGTTCACACTGCAGAGTCAGAGAAGAATGTTCAGTTTCCCTTCAAGACACTTACTAGCTGTGCAGCCCTGGGCAAGTCATTTAACCCTTGAACCCTTTCCCTCAGTTATAAAGCAGAGATAATACCTACTTGGCCACACTGTTATGGCAATAATACAGTAAAAGGGTGTGTATGTTTGTGTGTGTACTGATACATGTAGGCATATATATATATATATATATACACACACACATACACACACACACACATATATATTTCCACATCCAGTAGATGCCCCATATCACCTCAGCTAAAGCAGCAGCTATGGTTGGGAGAGCCCCTAGCACAGAGCGGCTTGCCATCTAGCACTCGCCTATAAGACCACAATATACTACCTAGCTCTCTGCTCTCATAAACCCTTACGGGACATGACTAGAGTCAGTCCTGTCTGGAGGTCTGTCAGCTATGTCTTACTTATGAATAAACTTGCCCCAGAGATGGAGACTTAACCAGTCACCTTTCTAGAATAACAGAGTACCCGGCTTTTAAAGTTAGATTTTCCTCTCTAGGCAATGATAGGGATACTAAAGGGAAGAAGAGTGCTGATGTGCGTGATTTAGTTTGAATCGCGCGTGCGCGCACACACACTCACACACACGGATTGAGGGGTCAGTCAAAGGACGGAAACACGTATGAAACAAAATGTTAACTATAGAACCTAGGCGGTGAGCACTGTAAAATTCTTTCAAGTTGTCTTCTGTATGTTTGAAAAGCTTCATAATAAAATGCTGGGAGAAAATGGGTTTTTCTTAGAAATAAGAAAAATGCTCATGGCCTTAGGTTTAAAATTGTCAAAAGATGTTTTTTCTCCCAACGTGCATTTTTATAATAACCTTATAATGCTGCCAGAAGGTTTTATGGCTTCATCTATTTTATTGAAAGTTATTAACTTTGTACTCTTACCTGAGGCCACTATGGCAACAAGAATACATTTATGATTTTAAATAATAAAACTTGATGTAAGAAAGGAAATGCAAGAGTCTCTCTGATGAATACAAAGTGGACATATTTTGTGACTGCTGTCTTTGTTCGTTTCTTCCTGGGAGGAAGAAGGTATGTGGCAGTGTATGTGTGTATGTAAGAGAAAGAGAGATAAGGTGAGGAAGACAGGTTTGTCTGGTACATTTTGTTCAATGGGGTCAAAGACACTTTGATATAATACATAAAAACAGGTAAAACAGCCTGGGCCAATCTGTTCAACTGAAAATAATGAAGTACAGGTTATGAGTTCAAGTTCAGCTAATGCAACTGACTTTTCTCTGAGAAAACCCTCAAATCTACAAGAACTATTTGAGGCCTAGCAACTTCATGCAACAAGGAGTACAAGACAGAATAAATTGACCATCATCTTAATTCTCAAATATGTGGTGAATGCAGATGGACTTTGCCAGTGCTGTGGGAAATGCAAAGACAGCTGGGGTACACCTGCCTCGTTCACAGAGGTGCTCATAATCTAAATGGAAAAGGGTCCATATACACAATGAGGATACTAATGAACACAATTAATATTTATATAGCACTTTCAGTTTACAAAATATTTCTCATATATTAACTCAGAAAGCCTACTGCAAAGATTTGAATCATAGCATTATTTGCAATAGCAAAATTCTGGGAATAATCTAAGGGCTCCAAAATAAAACAATAATTAAATAAATCATAATATATATAGTCAATGAAGTATTACCCAATGCTTAAAATTGATGGTACAGACATACATCTACTAATATATAAAAATGTTTACTATATTTGGTAAGTGAAAGGAATACATTATAATACATATAGAAAATTCAATTTTTTATTAAAGTCACATATATAAAAACATATAAATCACACATACATATAAACACTGGAGTGCTTAATTTGACTCATACTGACTCAAGAGACTGTTAAATAGTTAGGAATCCTGAGCCAGTTGTTAAAAAACTGGTAGCTTGAAATAGGCCATGACGGGAATATTTATATCACAGAAACGAGGAAATTCCGCAATCCAGGGCTTTTTCCCCCAAGAGATAGTTTACCAGCTTACTGCTATAAAAATATAAGTAAGGATATACAACAAAAGGGTAAAAATTTTTTTTAGGCAGTCAAATTAGGTTTTTTAAAAATTTTTTAATTGTGTCTGTTTTCTGCTCTTGGTCCTTTCAACAACAAATATGTTTTACCTGAATAATAAAATCAAACTTAGAATTTTTAAAGACTAAACAAACTACCAAACACCAGCACAGGCTAAGAGGTGAATGGATGAAAACAAAGGTTCAGAGGAGAAAGCCAGTCTCTTGATGCTGAGGAGGGTGCTGTATGAAACAGGAAGCACGTACTGAACTGTTGACAAGCTGAAACTTCAAGGTCTACCAACAGGGATTATAAAAGGTTCCAGAATGGCTAATGACAAAGGTGGCCCTGAAGCCCAAGTGGCCACCCTCTCAATCCACTGTTTTTCCCAATTAATAAATTTATCTCAGCACAGAGTTTTACATATAGTAGGTGTTTAATAAATGTGTGTATGGTCCTAAGACTTCCCCTACTTGCCACTACTGATAAAGAAAACTGATAAGAAACAAACTACCATTCGGGGCACCTGGGTGGCTCAGTGGGTTAAGCCTCTGCCTTCAGCTCAGGTCATGATCTCAGGATCCTGGGATCGAGTCCCACACCGGGCTCTCTGCTCCACAGGGAGCCTGCTTCCTTCTCTCTCTCTCTCTCTGCTTGCCTCTCTGCCCACTTGTGATCTCTGTCAAATAAATAAAATCTTTAAAAAAAAGAAAGAAACAAACTACCATTCTTCTTGGAATTCTGCAAGACTCAATCAATTACTCCAAATGCAGGGTTTTTCCTTTCTTTTTTTTTGAGAGATTGTCTAAATATAGCTGAAAGTTAAATATTTTCATCAAAATCTTTCAAGGCTGTTTTTCAGTATCATGTAGACTGAGGGGTGGCAACCATTTTCTATAAAGAATTTACAAAGAGTAAATACTCTGGGCTTTGCAGGTCACAGTCTGTATCCCAACTACTCAACTCTACCACTGCAGTGCAAAAGCAGCCATATACAATACATTAAATGAATGAACATGGCTGTGTTCCAATAAAACTTTATTCACAAAAACAGGTAGTGGGGATTTGGTCTGTGAGGCACAGTCTGCCAACCCATAACATAGATAATCAGCAGGGTGATTCACTTTTTTTCACTTCACCCCATTTTTAAGCATCATAGGGGAAGGAAATTTCCCCTTAGCTGAAACCATGCTTGTTGGTGTCTCCACAAATAATCTGTGGTACCAGAGACCCTTTAAAGCAGTTAATAAAAACACGTTTTCCAAAAGCATGTCTTCATGTGACCCACATGCTCAGTGAGGCTACACAAGAATCAAACTAGTTACATAGAAAGCACCACCTGACCTTTTAAAAGCCACTTGCATAATCTCCAAGAGTCGCAATTTCTCAAATGTAACAGAAAATGACAAGTCTCAGGGTTTTAGAGAGGATGGAATTAAATACTGTACGTAGAAGCACTTCACAAACAACAAAAAAAAAGCTCTTCGAATATAAGCTATTATTATTATTTTAAAATCTTTTGAAAGCCTATTATACAAAGAAATACTATGATGAATCATGTTGCAATGTTCTGTAAAAAATTACTAGGATTTCTTAGCTTTCATTTTTACAAACCCAGACTTTCCTCACTATACCAGTAAATAAAAAGAGAAGAAAATTCCTTGAACTTGAAACTCATTTATATTTATTTCTTCTCCCAATTTATTTGAAAAATTAACATATGTAAAAGGATGAGAAACAGATTTTACTGTTGTTAGGTGTTTCTCCCCCTCTGGTTTTCCAGAATATCCATTATCATTCGCAATAAGATCATCCTTAAAATAAAAAAAAAATTCAAGATACTATTCAATGATCACATCATTCAAATCTAGCCTTAATAAGGAAACAACTACAAAAACTGCAACTACACTTTTAAATATAAGACTGATAAACGAAATATGGTGCTTTCCCAGTGCTTTCCTAAGGGAAAGAAGGAGTAGGGCCTAGTTTTTAGTATTTAGCCCATAATTATTACAGTGTAATGCAGTAGTTTAACTGAGTGAATTCAAAAACATGAGTTTGGCTACTTAGTACCCAACCAAAAATAAATTTTCCAAAGACAATTTCAAACGATTAGTAAGTCAAATCAGTAAAAAGGGGAAAGAAACAGACCATAACTCTCCTTTGGGGGAAATAATTTTGATCTTCAAGTAAAGCTGATGCCTTGGGAGTTAAAATAGAATCAAACTGTCAGCAGGAAAAACTTCAAATAAGATATTAAGTCCTGGGGCGCCTGGGTGGCTCAGTGGGTTAAAGCCTCTGCCTTTGGCTCAGGTCATGATCACAGGGTCCTGGGATGGAGCCCCACATCGGGCTGGGCTCTCTGCTTGGCAGGGAGCCTACCTCCCCACCCCCCCGCCGCCTACTTGTGATCTCTCTCTCTGTCAAATAAATTTTTTAAAAAAGACATTAAGTCTTGAGAATACGCAACAGCAAATCACTTTTCTCTTAATCTGGAAGTTAAGAGGTTTGGACCCATGTTTTGTGTACCTCAGCTCTAAGATGATGGGCCCAATATCTCCTTGAAATAAATCAGCTCCATTAGAATGAGAGAGTCCTTATTGACAGAAGAGGGTGGTTTGGTGCTTTATTTTTTCTGTCTTATCTTGTTTTTCCCCCAAGAAGACAATGACCCACTCAGAATTTTCTGGAAATAGGTCTTTTTATGGTATTGAAACTTGTTATATAGCTTGAGAAGTTCTCTTCAAAGTACCCACCTTTTTAAAAATAAAGTTAAAATATTTTTACTATAAAAACGGAAAAATGTAGAGTAGTATATAACAAGGGGAAAATGATATACTTTTCTGTATTTTCCAGGAGAGAATTAAAAGTGCCCATAACTCCGTCATCCAGAAATTACCACTCTCTACAACTTGGTATATTTCCTTGAGCTCAGGTTCACATGTGCTATCCTATTTTTATACGTATCACGTCACTAGCTTTGTCTTGGGTCACTATTAGAATTTAGAAAGATTTTAAATGGCAGTAATGATAGAGATCACTCGCCTGGATAGCTATTTAGGTCATTTGTTTAGATTTTGCCAAGATGACCAAACTGTTTTAATTTAGGATGGGACTATTGGTAAAATGTACTCCACGCTCTTTTGCTTTCTTTCATAGTGTGGGGAACATAATTAACCAAACCCAATTTCTTTTTTTTTTTTAACCAAACTCAATTTCTAAGAAGCTTTGCGAACATGGTCTGAGGCGTCCTATTCCTCATCTATAAAATGGGAACAGTGACATCTACTTCATGGTGAGGATTCAGCATCCTGAGGGATCTTAGCACCTACCAAACCATGTAGCACAAGCTGAGAATTATCAGTTTCCCTTGATCTGTCACTTCATTTAAACATCGCAAGCAATGAGTTTTCTTTTCACAGATGAGTATAATAAAGGATGAGTGCCTTGCCCAAAGTCAGATCCCGTTGATTTTACTGAGCTGGGGGAATTACAATCAGGATGCTGTCGCCCACCTGGCCAGAGAGGACTGACTCCTCACTAAATAGCTCCAAGTTGCTCGACTTTGAAAATTCCTCTTTCTTTCTCTCTAGCTCTGTCCTTTTTTTCCCTCCTAACTCTTCCCTTACTCTCAGATGTCAGAGCAATGCTTTAGTTCCGCTAGTGTACCTGTTTCTGTTCCTTTCTAGGATTCTGTGGCTTCTGGAGGGTGGGAGACTTGCTCACCCAGTTTGTCCTGTGTGTGAGCTGCAGGGCGGTATTCTGAGCATCAGCCGGGGACAGCTGTATTTAATGTGAAGTGCAAAGTTTTATAATAGGCCTCTCTCAAATCTATCTCGCTACTGGACTTCTTTTTGCCTCTGTGTGTGTTGGGGCAGGGGAGATACTGCCTGGTAGGGAAAGATTCGTGACTAGATGACCGGTAGGGAAAGATTCCTGGCTACCTGAATCTTCCCGCAGATGAGCTCTAGCCTTTCTCTCTCTTCCAATTCATCTCTCGCCTGTGTCTAAATTCTGTATTACAGGGGTGCCTGAGTGGGTCAGTGGGTTAAAGCCTCTGCCTTCGCCTCAGGTCATGATCTCAGAGTCCTGGGATCAAGCCCCGCATGGGGCTCTCTGCTTAGCAGGGAGCTGCTTCCCCCTCTCTCTGCCTGCCTCTCTGCCTACTTGTGATCTCTGTCAAATAAATAAATAAAATCTTAAAAAAAATAAATTCTGTATTATAATTTGCTTTCTAATACAGATAAGAATCCTTTGTTTTGCTTTTCCTTGCAGGGTTGAAAGGTGTCAACACAACACATTTTAAACTCTCTTCATGGTCCTTAAGCTACTCTACTTCACTACCATGCATTCTACTTGCTTTGTGTTAATAGAAATTAATTTCCAAAAATGCCACTAATGGTTTTTTTCTTAACGCAGGCAAGTTTGTGTCTTCAAGGCACACTGTGTTCCAGCTTCAACGACTGTGTTTGTTAAGTTAGGCAGGGCCGGAAGGCATTTCCACAACCCTGTTTCCACACGAAGAGAATGATGCGTGGATTTCTAGAGCTCTGCGTAATAATTAAATAAATTAGTATTTGTAGAGCGCTCAGAACAGTGCCTGGCACACAGGGAACTCCACGTGTTTGATAAATTAAAGAATCTGCACACGCTTTTGCTCTAAAGGCGATTTAGCCCACACACTTCTCAAGGGTTTGTCACGACACAAGCCAATCCTGCCAGAGCCCACCCGACCCCAGAGAAGTCTTGTATTTTACGAGGTCGAACTATATGCAACTACCGTTTCTGTTGGTCAAGTTCAGTTGAATATTGGCAATTTCATACGCGAGAACCTCAGAAGAAGGCGGTCCGCCCCAGCTTTATTCCCACTCTCCCCGGATTCTGTCGCATTCGCGTGACTGGAACGGTGGGGCCCGAGGAGCAGGGCTGGGCCGGCCTGGGCCCGGCACCCAGTCCAGCCACCCGCCCCTCCCGGAAGGCCGCCCCTCTCGGCCAGGGCAGCGGGGAGGGGACCCGGGGGCCCGCACGCACCTGAAGAGCGGCCCGAGTTGCAGCAGGTGCAGCAGCAGCACGAGCGGCCGGTCGCGGCTGAAGTCGCGGTGCACGAAAAGGAGCGTGAGCTGCACGAGCGCGCAGGGCAGCAGCGAGAAAAGCAGCGTCAGCGCCTGCCACATGCCGTCCCCGCCCGAGCGGTAGGTGCTGCTCAGGTACAGCGCCGCCGTCGTCTCGGCCACGAACAGGAACACGGACGCCAGCACGGAGCCCGGGAATTTCATCTCCGCGCGTCAGCGGCGCGCACCGGCGGCAGACGGGGTAGCTGCGGCGGCTGCCCTTGGGGGGGGGCTCCCGGCATGCCCGGCCCCGACTGCTCCCGCGCCCTGCGCTGCCCGCCGAGGGCACCGGGCCGGCCCAGAGGCCGGGGCGCTGGAGTGGGGCCTGGGGGCGACCGGCCGGGCTGGGGTGGGGCGGGGAGCGCGGCCCCGCCGAGACACGCCCACGCGCACCGTGCGCCGCCCGCGCGCCACACTGCCCGCTGCGTCTCTGCGGCGACAGTCCTCAGGCGGGCCGCGAACCTGCGTCCTGCGACTGCTCGCGCCGCAACCCCAACGGCTGCGGCGGGCCCTTCTGGCCCCGCGCTCAGCCTCTGGGTCCTAGAGCCCTTGGGCCGCGCTCCCGTTCACATCCTTTTGAAAAACTGCGACCAATGGGGCCCAGAATCCGGGTCTGGACGCCTTTTCATCCCAGTCTCTATTTTGTGGGCCTAGGGAACGCCTAATTCCTCAAAGAACCAGCGTTTCCGGTCATTTAAAAATACCCAGACCACACAGATGCTTTTCAAAGTACAAGTGTAAAGTCCTGTAGCCAGGATTTACCGTTTCAGTGGGTCCCATAAGCATGCCCTTCAGTCTTCCAGATATAGTGGTCTAAAACGCTGTTTGCTGTGGTTGTAGAGCATCAGGGACAATCCTTAGGAGCCAACGCCTGCTCTCCCAGAAAAACTGCCTACACAATCTATTCCTCTGTAACTGTGACTAACTCGCAGAGGGAAGTCCAGGACCTAATAAGGAAACGATTTTCTAGCCCAAGGCATACCTCTGCTTGCTAGTGTGTGCCAGCCCCAGGACTAACTCCTTTTCACTCACTGAGTTTGTGACAACCTTGTGAACATCAGGATGGGCTCAGCCCACCCCCCTGTCCCTCAGAGTTTGAGCAAGTCACTAAATCTCCCTAAAACTCTGGTCCTAACCTGTTCCATAAGGGATTAGACCTTAATAATTACAAGGTCCCTTTCCCTGCTGAAATTAGGGCAGTCCATCAATCATAAGGCATATCTGTCATTTTTCTATTTAGGAAAATGATGTCGACACAAATAGAATATGAAGATTCAGAAGAAATCAAGACAAAAATTGTAGAGGGAGAGAACACGAAGGGCTGTTTTTCTTCAATCTTGTGTGGCATGGGAAAATCTATTTACAAGGGTTGAGGGGAGGATACAGCCGACAGCTGAGAGGTAGCAGGCCCATTCTCTGAAAGGATTACTAATATCTATTTATAGAACCCAGCAGGCCACCATGTCCTGGATCAAGATACACACACTGTCACAAACACAGAATAGGCAGCGACACTCCACAGAGTATTTGGGTAATATTTATTTGACACCGTATTAAGCTTTAAAGGACAAATTAATTTGTAGCTTAGAATGATTAATTAGAGCGCACTCAATATTTAGCATTGGATTTTAATTTAAGGCAAAGGATTATCACAGGTTCCATATGATTAAGTAGACTGTACATAAATATGGGGAATTATAAGCCAATAAATAACATTGCTTTAAACACTATAGAGCCCAGTTTATGGTGAATTTATTTTCTACAGTACAAAATACAGAAAACACATTTGGAAAGATCACAGTGCTTAGAACATTGTAACAGCAGTTTTTAAAACAGTAAGGTGCGTCTCTAAGCTTCTGATTCAATCTTGCTTCTAAAGAGATTTCATTATACCACGCTAAGGCGGTGAGAAACTCCCCCCACACGAAGGGGAGGCAAGATCAACTGACTGTAGCACTTCCCCCTCCAGGAACAACCAATAGCAAAAGCTAAAATCTGATGAGTATTTGCAAGTTGATCCTTCTCAGTGTGCACACCAGCTAACTTGCCCCAATGACTGTGTCTTTATGTATTATCATTTACCATTTTGTCCTTGAGAATAATGTATACATTCAAGTCTATGATTGCTCTTTCCCTGTAATACCTAAGCGAACTTTGACTAAAGATCAATTTAATGTCATGTATTACATTATACTTTCTTTCTAGGACTGAAATACCCATTTTTTAAAATATTATGTACATAATAATAGGCTTATAGAAAGTGGTTTTTTGGTATAATAATATGTAACATACCAGAATACTTGAGAATTTGGTTTCATTATAAAATACAGTACTACAACATTTTGTGATATAGTAAAATATCTGGCAGAATGTTCTGCTCTAAATTTAGACCTAACTGCTAACAATACGTCTTTGAACGCGCCTCAAAGTACCCCTAAAGAAATATAATTAGCAAGAGGTCGTAGAACCTGTTTTTGGCAAAAAGACATTTTTGAAGAAGCCTCTCATTTTGTGTGCAAGACTTTCAAAATTTTAGTTATACGCAAGAGATAACTGGTGTTGGACTTAATGTTAATGGAAATTAGAAGTTTAAAGTAATAACAACTAATCTCTATTATTTGGTGTATTTTTTTATAATTTTATGTTAAATCTGCGTTTGTGCTGAGGCAAGTGTATTGCAAAGAGTACAATTTTATTAATAATATTAATTTATTGATCAGTTCTTCAAAATTTAAGACTACTTTAAATAATAGTATGTATTCATTCCTAGATACAATTAGAATAAGCAGTTATATTCTATTGACAGATTGTTCTTTTGTATCCCCTAAAATAATAAAGAATTGCACTAGTTTACTAGAGAATGTGAAATGTATCATTAGGAGGGTGAGATTTTTTCTCCATTGATACAATCATATTTCTGTAAGTATTGTGAATTGTGCAAAAACTCCTTTTGGCGAAGTAAATCCTATTCACTTGGTAAATACACATTCCAAAACTAACATGTGGTGCTTGACTATTCCCCATTATATGGCTTTGCAAAGTGTTTCCTTAATAATTGGATTCTACAAAATCCATTTTAAAAATGTTTGTTAATTTAGCGCCATTAAATCCATGAGATTAAAACTCAGCCTGCCTTTCCAAGTAGAGCTCCCCTGGATGTTCAAAGTTGGGAAAGCTGTTTCTTTTTTAGAGAAGGGGCTGCCCTTCATGATCAGACAGATTCTAAAACCAAACTCTTGCATTTCAAATGTTCCACTCCTACTCCTGGAGAGTCTATATAAAACCGATGGTATACTTTGCATTTTCAAGAGCAAAGGGATTCTGCTGTTATTTGTCAGAAGACATTTCTAATACTGAAACACTAAAGTCCTAAAAAACAGAGACAAAACTGATCATTAAGATCAATCTTATTTGAATACATACACATTATTAAGGGTTACTGCAGTCAACTTGGACCAAATTCAGCGACAGAAGTTGATAACTGGTAATTGCCATTTAAGCACAGATAACAAAGCAAAACTTATGGGGGCGGCATCAGAGGTCCCACTAAAACAAAGGCAAAAGATCATTTGCTGAAGATTGACAGCTGTTAAGTTTACACACTTTGCAAAAACAGTACACATTAAAGCATGTAAATCAACACCACACACAAGATAGAAAGCAACAGCAGGACGGTATTACTCTACTTAAAAAAAGGCTGTATTATACACATTCAGATGTTTCTCTCCTCATCTTTCTAGAGTGCTCATAATTTCTGAAAGCATGAGAGGAAGGTGTGTATTTGGGTCCTTTCTGAAGATCTACATCCATGTGCAAGACATTAAAGCCATCTGCTGGTTTCAGTTTACTACGGGGTTCTAGAACAAGGAAATGTATCTTGGTTCTCAAGTGATTCTGAATACAAAGAATAAGTAGAGATAGGCTCCAAGAAAAGTGGAGAAGGAGGGGAAGACACAAAAGCTTTTCTCATGTAGAGACACTTGCAGGATTTTCAGAATTCTTGTCCCCAAAAGTGTAGTAAAGAATGATCTCAGGTCTCTGAGGACAAGATAATTAATAGGGATTAATATTCTGGGACAGAACCATCATTCTGATATCTTTAATGGGCCGGGGTGTAGGGAGGAGTATTAAAACTCCACTGTAGAGGGGCGCCTGGGTGGCTCAGTGGGTTGGGCCACTGCCTTCGGCTCGGGTCGTGATCCCAGGGTCCTGAGATCGAGCCCCACATCGGGCTCTCTGCTCAGCAGGGAGCCTGCTTCCCTCCCTCTCTCTCTCTGCCTGCCTCTTTGTCTACTTGTGATCTCTCTCTCTGTCAAATAAATAAATAAAATCTTTAAAAAAAAAAACTCCACTGTAGAAAAGACAAATTTTGGAAGTATACCATAAACATAGCATGTCAGACTAACCATGTTAGTCAACAACTTCAAACAGGTTTCTTTATCCAAGAGGGCTTTCTCAGTCTGTGATATGTTAATACACCATAAAAATCTCCAAAAGGGGGCAAAAGATCAGAACTTGCCTAACTTATTTAATCACAGAATCTATTTTTCCCCAGGGCAGCTCTTGGTTTTAGCGTTCAGAATTTGGGGAAACACCGCAGGACTCAAATAACATGCAGTGGTTTGTCTCCATTTCCTCTGGTAACAACAAAAACATACATCAGCTGCGGGAAAACCTCATCAGGACTGTGAAGCAGCAGTGAATGCAAGCCCTCTGCTGTTCAACACAGTAGCCAGCCCACATGTGGCTCGTGAGCCCTTGAAATGTGGCTGGTCTGATTTGCAACGTGCAGTAAGTATAAAATACACACCAGATTTTGAAGATTCACAACCAAAAAAAAAAAAAAGGTAAAATAGCTCATTAATAATTGTGTACTGATAACATGTTGAGATGAGAATATTCAGGAAACATTGAGCTATATCAGATACATTATTCAAATTGATTTCATCTTTTTGTTTTTCCTTTTTAAATGTGGCTACTAGAAAAATTTTAAATTGTATGTGACTCGTGCTTTCGGCTCTTTGTGAAACTCACATCTGTTGTCTTCTACAGTTGGCTACTAATGGCTCTAACCTGGCAGAAGTTTTAATGAAAATGAATGCTGAAGATAGACAACTAGAAGTGTAACTAGGGCCCTCATTAATTATGCACTAATTTATTAGAGGGCAGTTAACACACAGTGAAGACCCATTCATTAATCAGCATATACCAATTCACCATTCAGATATATCTAAGAGCTGCTGGGTTTTATATCATATGTGATACTGACTCTCCCTAAGTCAGTCTCTCGATCTCTCTCTCTCTCTCTCTCTCTCTCTGTCACACACACACACACACACACACACACACACACACATGCAATTTCGTACGGGGTGGGGCAGGACTAAGAAAAACCAAAGAGCAAACAAACAGGAAGGGCTTGCAAACTGTTTTCATGGTCCTCCACAGTCAAACCTCACCTCCTGTATCTTTTCTCCCTTCTTCCTCGATACTGCACCGGGAGGAGAAAGGCAAGAAAAGGAAAGCTAGCCTGCTCCTTTCACGGTATGACTCACCAATAAACTGCTCCAAAGAACAAAAATATGATTTGGTTTTTCTTTTCAATGATTTTTCAGATTCAGTTCAGAGGTGGAAGTAACAGGTACCTGAGGCAAACAAAGATGCAGGCATTTCTGCAGATCAGGTCAGGGACTTTGCCATTTGTGGAAGAGTCTAGGTGGAAATGACAAGGTTCAATATTTGAAGGGAATTTTTTAAAACGTTTTTTTACCCCTAGAGGCATCATCCATCAGGCCTCAATTCATTAGCACTTCCAATTAAAGAAAGAGGGAGAGAGGGCGCCCCGCCCCCACCGCCCAGTAGATTTATGGTAATGCAGGAGGCCCAGATACTTAATGTAGCATCAACTCTGGCATTTTCCCACAACATTACAAATACAATGAGGAGGTTTCTTTATGGAGGAGAAGCAGGACAAATGCAGCCGCCATTCTATCCTCCTGCACAGCTGTGCTCAGGGTGAGCTGTCCTGGACCTGCAACCCCACTGCACAATGGGCCCAACTCCTGCTGCGGCTGACCTTGAGGTCAGCCCTTCTGTCCAGAGCGGAGTCCAGCCTCATGGAGCCTGGAGCTTTTAGCTACAAACCGACCTGGATGGAAGAGATAAGGAGAAATCCTGCCCTCCCAGGCAAAAGGAGGTCACATGATTAAGCACACACAGGAAAAAATAAACATCAGAATGTACTATTTAAAGACCAAAGGGAGGACATGAAGTTGCTGAATGGCAGGGGAGGCTGGTGATGGGGGTGGAGGGGTGGGAATTAGAGGTCCCAGGAAGCAATAAAACCCACATTTGGAACACCAGCCAGTTTCCCCACCTACCTGTGGCTGCCTTTCCATTTGCTTTCCTGGCCAAGTTTATGCCAAGTTAACGTGGCCTTGGCAAATCTGAGGCTGTTCATTTAGCTATTAATTTGGGACAGTGTTAAATAAACAACCCAGATCCCCCAAAGAAGGCCTCATATGTAATTGAGAGTATGCTTCTATTGCTATATGTCACACAGTTCTGAGGCCTGAATTACACTGAGGCCTGAATTACAAACTCAACCCAAAATACTGTATTTTCCAGTTCATTTTTGCTCTGCAGAGCTCGCCTGCCAGCTCCTTTTCTCATATTACTGGCACTGTAATCCTTTGTTTCCAGAAAAATAAATATTTGCATTAAAAGGAGCTTGAGGGGCGCCTGGGTGGCTCAGTGGGTTAAAGCCTCTGCCGTCGGCTCGGGTCATGATCCCAGGGTCCTGGGATAGAGCCCTGCATCGGGATCTCTGCTCAGCAGGGAGCCTGCTTCCTTCTCTCTCTCTGCCTGCCTCTCTGCCTACTTGTGATCTCTGTCTGTCAAATAAATAAATAAAATCTTTAAAAAAAAAATGGAGCTTGAGCTAAACCAGCCTCTTCCTATTTACTAAGCCCCAGTGAGTCAGGAGGCACAAATACTATGGTCAGGATTGGTTCTAGCGTAAAATATATTCAGGGGCGCCTGTGTGGCTGAGTGAGTTAAGCTTCTGCCTTTGGCTCAGGTCATGATCTCTCTGCTCAGCAGAGAGCCTACTTCCCCCCTTTCTCTTATCTGCCTGCTTGTGATCTCTCTCTCTGTGTCAAATAAATAAATAGATAAAATCTCTAAAAAAAAAAAAAAGAATAAAATATATTCATTTTTACCCATCAAGTGATCCTATCCACATATGGAGATTCCATTTGGCTAAAATGCTTATTTGAGGTCAAAATCAAGCACAGTTTTTTACACACATCATAGGTACTTAAAATCTAGGTTCCCAGGTGCCTGGGTGGCTCAGTGGGTTAAAGCCTCTGCCTTCAGCTCGGGTCATGATCCCAGGGTCCTGGGATGGAGGCCCGCATTGGGCTCTCTGCTCAGCAGGGAGCCTGCTTCCCTCCACTCTCTGCCTACTTGTGATTTCTCTCTCTGTCAAATAAATAAATAAAAACTTAAAAAAAAACCTAGGTTCCCTTTAAAATACATAAAGGACCTGCATATTACAAAACTCTTTTATAACCATTTTTATCATTGGCAATCCTCAGGACAACCCTGTGAGGTGGAGAAGGCTCTTTGCAATACTAACGTTTTTTTTCCCTTTATTCATGTGTTCCTCAGCATGGTTATAAATCACAAGCTTGCATCAGTTGCACTGAAATTATTGACATTTGTTCTCTACAGGAATTGAAACAATTTGAATACTACCTTGATTAAAATCTAAGTGCGTCAAAGGAAGTTAATTATATAGTGCCATGAAAGAGTTGCTATTTAACATAGCCCAACAAAATGACTGTTTCTCAAATGACCAGAAAGTAAATACTATTATCCTAATAGTGTCGTCAGTTGCCTGAAGAATCACAGGGGGTATCTATGCTGAAAAACCTGCTTGTTGAACCTCAGTTATTAGGTTACAAATGGAGCAAAAAAGTAAAAACTGATGGCCAAAATGCGATTGGGCAAAATATATGATATTTGGGAGTATGTGTGGAATAACTGTGTTAATGAAACAAATTCACAGAGTTGTAATATTCTCCAAAACTTCCCATTCTTAAAGTATATTCCAGTCTCCCCACTGTGGAGAGATGCTTTCAGTCTATCCTCACGTATTTCCACTGTTACCTTTGGGGTTTATAACTACTCATGCCACATATAGTAACTAATATTAAAATTACACTAGTGGTGGTGAAAATGTCCCTGCAGCCTTCACGAGGCAACCTGCCTAAGCACGTATTCCGAAAAGGATGTAACTGGTTAGAAGGGAACAAGTTGGTTAAGGAAATAAGAAGTGACATGCCATGCTTTCTACTGCAACACTTAAGGGTCTTTTCCCTCTTCTTGGGAATACAAGATAGAAGAGGGTCTCCCAAAAGCTACAATTCAACTCTTTCAGGAAAATGAAAACTTTCAGCATGTTTAAGTGCTAAACAAGCTTACCCTTGTTTCTCATTTACCCAGGTGTCAACTCATAAAGACACACTCAAACATGGCCTTTGCTTGGATTTGACACACAAAAGGGTTGCCTTTTCGGAAGGGTCAGCACAATGTCATGGTTACCCTGCTAGACCTTAAGAGGGTGGGCGAGCATGAATGTGTCCAGTTGTCCTGAAGTTCCTAGAAATGAAACTCATATGTCAAACTACATTATCCCTTCTTAGGGCTTTAGATTTCAGGTGTCAAAATGAATGGTGAAAGGATCAGCAAACAGAAACCGAAGGTACCTTCCAGGAGGGACTTTGGTTCACTGCTGTATCCCCAAATTCTAGTCTAGAAGACTGAATAAACATATTCATGAAGGGAAACCCCGGATTTGAATTTTCATTCTGCCCCGTCCCAGCTGTGAGACTTTGGATCAACTACCTAAATCATCTTGAAGGGTTGGCGGATGATGAAAAAAACATGTATTGCACAAAGCCCAGTATATTGGATGGTTATTACTTTCAGCCTTTAAAGGGAATGCATTGAAACCAGATGCTGAAAAACAGGTACCACTATCATTTCAAAGGAGACTACTCCATAGAAGGCATTTTGCCTTAAGGCTTTCTGAGAGGGCCTCGACTATTCATGAAAGAATTTCTAGAACCCAGCTTTGAGAGTCATCTGAAGCTGTTATTTATGTGGTGTTGCTCCAGCCTGAGTATTTTCAAAATGAACAAGTGAAGCCAATTTCATCTATTTATATCTGAGGATATGAAAATGAAACAATAAATAAAAAAGGTGCATGTTTTTCAAAACCATTTTGTCCTCGCTTGTTCTGATGAGCGCCAACAGATTCTTTGAGAATCTTAAATGCTAGAGAACCTCTTCCCAGGAAAATAAGTGTGCACAAGTGCACGCACACACACACACACACACACACACAGCACATGGCACACACATACATGTCAATACACACACACATATTTTAGGCAACAGAGTATTCCCAACTCCTCCCAGTTTATCTATAAAGCAAGAAGTTAGGAATTACTGAACTTAATAAGTGTTTGGGTTTACATGGAGATAGATGTAGAATACACATATATATTTTTTACATCTATCACATATATGCAAATATTTGATGACTATTTCAATAATTCTTAAATCTTGTACGGCACACAAGTCCCTCTTTACTCCGATATATGAAATCGCCGTAACCAAATTCTAGGAACTGGGTAAGCTCATGTTGACCTGACAGGTGTTCCTACCGTATTCTGCAAACCCCTATTTACCTGAAGTAGTTTTACAATTTCTACATGTCTATAGCAGGGTAGAATTTAATATGACAGCTTGGCTCAGTGGGGATTGTAGACAGTTTCTAGTGGAGCCCGTGTCTTGAGGACTAAGGCGATCAGCCAACGAGTTCACTCATCTCTTAATCTAACAGCATGAACTTTAGCAATGTTCTTTTCACCATCACTAGGTCTCATTCTCAGCCAGGGTCTGCCTGTCCCAGGAGCCCTAGTATTCCATGAAAGGCAGAAACGACATAACTTTGTAGTGGCCACCCTGATCTTTGAGATGAGCGATTTTTACCACAAGTGTATTTTACAGTTCAGCTAATAGCTTCATAGGGGTTACATAAGCATTTTAATACGAATTAACAATAGAGAAGACACAGCTCACATTTCAAATTGAGAAAAATACTTGACTGCAACACTTGCTACAGTATTTGCTAGTCTATGAATTTTACTATTCTAATTAAGCTTTAGGAAAGAAAAAGGAACGAGGAAAAGAGATGTTAGGCCCAAAAGAACCTTCGAATTTCAGGACTTACACTGAATTTTGTGAGTTTGAGCCCCACACTGGGCATAGCGATTACTTAAAAACAAAATCTTCAAAAATAAAAGAAGGTTATGATATGTTTCCTTTAAAGGGCCCAGAGAAATGATTAAAGATAGAGATTCATCTGCAAATTTCTCCATTCAGTAAAAACATGAATTTGAATAAGTAAAGGCCTAGGACAACCAAGAGTTTCCTTTTTTTGTCCTTCAGCAATCTGACATTTTATCTTTCCTAGCAATTTTCAGCTGGGCAATTACTTTGGTTTTTTATTGTGTTTATTTCTGAATTTAGGGGTGGAGGGCACCCACAAATGGCCAAATTCTCTTTCCAATTGCAAAAGTACTGGCATCTTATTGACATAGTCCACATTTCAGCTTTGTTTTCTATGCCATAACTGAAAAATGGATGATTTCTCTTTCCTTTTTTCCTTTGATCTCTGGTTTCACAACTATTCCCTGAAACTTTAAGTCTCTACGGTGTTTAGAAGAGCTGTGGGGTCTTAATTCTGCAGGTTCTCAAACTGTTCTTCCTTCCGTCTGGTATCATGTTGCCTTCACCTGCCTTCTCCCTCCCTTCCTTCCTTCTGGCGGCAATGTTAAGGCTCATGGTTGTGATACCATTGAATGTGGCTTATGTGGAAACTGCCTCGGGTAGGCTCGGGAAATCTCAGGGACCTTCTGCAGGGCCACAGTGGGAGATGGAGCCTTCTAGACAAAGACGCTGAAGAGAGGGAACTCAGCCTGATTGGGCTGCAGCAGATCGATCAGAAAGCACACTGTCCCGGAGAATCCCTCATACAAGCTGTATATACTTTCAAGGACACGAGAGCCGGCCTTGAATTCCTCCGTAAATAAAAACTCAGCAAACCTATGAGAAGAAGAAGAACATATGAACAGTTTTAACACGAGGGTTTCCAGATTATTGGCCTTGAGTTGCTTAATATTTTAAGAAAGACTTTTTCTCTGTTTAAAAAAAGAGAGAGAAGAAGATCTGTTATATAATTGTGTGTGTTTCACAACAAATTGTGTTGACAAGCAAATTCAACTACTGTCAGAGTTTGCAAAGCAAAGCAGTTTGGTATTTTCTGTGGATTTCATTCCTTCTGCCATTCGATAATTAAAAGTAAAAGAGACAGATAAATAACCATATTTTTATTTACTTGGAATAGAAGCAAACTGATGTATGACTGTTCCTTTAAAAGAGTAAATATGCTGTGTTTCTGCAGTCATATCATTTCTGAGCTAGGTTTCATTTATATGTGACAGAGAGCAGAGACTGTGAAAATAAATGGGCAAGATTTTATACAATCTGTGCTTTGGGCAAACAAAGGAATAAGATGAATGGGAAAAGGTGAGCAACATTTTATAATCATGACATCAAATAGCAAACTCAGCTACAAGATAGATTATTTTTAGGACATCTGCCTTAAAAACAAATCACTAGCCTCCAGATTCTCAATGAAAGATTCTTTTTCTTCTACCTGTATTTGCCACAAATCGTATTCAAATTCTTTACAATGGGTAACATTTATAGTACTTTAGAGCTTTGAAAGTGTTGTGACCTGTGTTCTGTCTTTTCGGACCTGCTTTGTTGGTTTCTGTTAATAATGCAATCACCCAATTCAGAGGAACTCACAGATGGGTAAGGCCTGAGAGCTGATACTGCCATAAATTTAGATTATTGCTACTGTGTTAGTGTGTGTGTGTGTGTGTGTGTGTGTGTGTGTGTGTGAGTGTATGTGTGTGGGGGGGTCCCATGAAGAGTAATTACTTATTTGATCTTTTTAGGGCTCTTGGATTTATCAACAGCAGCTTAAAATAAGTCAGCAGGAAACATATTGCAATTCTGTTTGGTACAATTTTTCTATCAACTGTTTTCCTGAATATGCAACACTTTTTAAATGGAGTTTAAAATTTTCAACAGTAGAGTGATGATGTCTCTTGAGAGTTAATTCGAAATTTGTCATTATGCCATGAAACTTCAAAGTATAGCTTCGAGGAGCCATAAGCTTTCCGGTGCCATGGATCATTTCAGTCTGTACTCCTCCCAGAAAAAAAGTCTTCAAATACAGAAAATAAAACACACAGGATTCCCAAGGAAATTAGTTCTATCGAGGCACAGTTAGCAAAAGTTGTAAAACCAAATTTGTGAAATAATAATATATGGATTCTTCATTAACACATTAAAGCACAAGATCTAGCAGTGAGTCTAATAACTGCTGACATTTTTAGTAGTTACGAGAGTCAAATATATTTCATAATATCTGCAACAAGAGCGATACGGCATGAGAATAGCTGTGACTTCTACCAGTGAGAGTCACGGCTAGTGCTAATTCTCCTGTGGTTTATTACCCACATCCAGAATTGAAGGTAATGCTCCTTTTCAGTTTGAAATATAATGCTCTTCTCAAGTAAATTCACAAGCCCCAGATTACGAAGCCCTGGTAGAGCAGAAAGAGGAAGGGCTTTGG
This sequence comes from Enhydra lutris kenyoni, assembly GCF_002288905.1. Lineage (NCBI taxonomy): Eukaryota > Metazoa > Chordata > Mammalia > Carnivora > Mustelidae > Enhydra > Enhydra lutris. Next base: position 19,290,125 of record NW_019154107.1, on the reverse strand, counting down.
AGCTGAGATCCCCAACTCTGATAATTTCATGTTATATGACCTTTGGCAAATTTCTTAATCTGACTTTAAAATGGTGAGGTTGCAGAGTTGTGTAAGATGACCTGTAAAGATTAAAGATACCATATATTAGGCTCTGAGCATATGGCAAGCATCTGATATATGGTAAATATCGTTTTTCACATAAACATAGTGGAATGTTTGTAAAACAGAGACAACCATTCCACCGTACCTGAAAAGAAACCCATAGTTAATTTTGCTCTTTCTCCTCCTGACCCTTTTTCCCCCCTAAGCTTTGATTTATTTAGCACATTATTGAAATTATAGTCTGTATAATATTTAGTATCCTACATTTTACTTGAAAGTATGATAAACATTTTTTGCACTTTTCAAAATAATTTCTAAATGATATATAGCATTTTATAAGCGTAAATAGACCAGCAATATATGGGAATAGCAGTTTCATTGTGTTCTGACGGGTATAGTGTGTTATCCCATTCAAGTGAAAATGACTAACGGAATTTGAATTAAAAAAAGATAAACAAGATGAAAATGATTGTTCCCCAAATCTACCCAGTGATGCAAAATTCAAGCTAGCAAATTCATTTTTCTAAAAAATGCTGTCAAAATAGAAGTCAGAATGGTAATTCTAGAACCAAAAAGAACTATAGACACTGAGAACATTACATATCAAAACCTATTGATTAGATAAGAATTGAACTCTGGAAAATTCATTCATCTGAGAATTTCATTATTGTTATTATCAGAAAGATGTAAGGTATTCTAATGAAGCATTTTTTTAACAGTAGAAAATACAAAAGGAAAGAAACACTAGAAAAAATAAAGGCAGAAAGTTTCTATGAATTAAGAAGCAAATGAAGCACAAAAAGAATCAATAAACAAAACCAAAAGCCAGTTCCTTGAAAGGATGAGTGACATAGACAAAATGCTGGTGTCTGACCAAAAAGGAAAACCATTAGGAATGCAAAAAGGTACACAATCACAGGCATGGGAAATTTAAAATACCATGAAACTATACTGTTAAGGTTTTACATCAAACATTTGAAAATCCATATGAACTAAAAGCTTTTATAGAAATATATTCACTACAAAAATTAATTCAAGAAGAGGCAGAAACCCTAAATAATTAAATATGATGGAAGAAACTGAAACTATTATCAACTATTTTTCTGCAACTATAAATTTCAACCGGTGACCAAGTAATGTTTATTACAGGAAGGCACATATTGTCTGACATTAGTGTTTTAGGAACTGCCAAAATTTGGGAAGTTTCCCCAGTTTGGGCCATAGAATATTTAACTTTGAATTACAATAAAATGGAAATTTCAGTACACTAAAGCAATTAAATGCGATGTCCCGCAAATATTCAGATATGAACTGCACATTTTCGGGCTCTACCTGGAAGTGAGAAATGGAACCTGTCTGAAGGGCCCTGGGCCCCAGAACCTCATAACTAAAACTCTGTAAGCTAGGATGGGTCTGCCAGAAAAATAGAGGGGTTGTTTTGGTCCTTTTTTACTAGGCTTTCTAGGGCCTGACAATCTCTGAGGAAACCAGTCCCAAAGGTGATACTGCATTAGTCTAGACAGAATTCAAAAGGACTTTCTTTTTCTACATTTGGGAAATAAAGGGTCAGGCTGCAACCAAACGGATTAGGGAGCCATGAATGAAAATATGTTAAAGGAATTCCTGAACAATGAAGTTCCAAATGGAGGCCTGACATATGTTAGTATTTTTCCTTCAGTTCCTACTGGCAAATGTCATAAAGGGTATTTCATATATATATATATTTATTTATACGTATATAAAATATATATATATTTCACCTAGAAAAAATATATGCATACGTGTGTGTGTGTGTATATGTGTGTGCGCACACACACACACACACACACACACACACACACACATATATATATATATACACATTGAATATTAGCTAAGTTGGCTTGGGAAAACCTTTGTGAGAAAATGACTTTAGAGTGAAGGTCTGAATGAATTCAGGTGCGTAGGAAAGGGAGCATTACAGGTGGGGGAACCAAAACTTCAAAGACTGTGAGGTAGGTTGCACTTGGCACCTTAAAAGAACCAACAGGAAGCCACTGTGGTAGAAAGAACTAGGTGGAAAAAAGTAGACGATGACATCACAGAAGCAATGGGAGGCAAGATCCTGTAGCGCCTTTTGTTCAGAGGACAGACTTCGGCTTTTACTCTGAGTCATATGGGAAGCCACTGGATTTTCCTAAACAGAGGAGTGTCATAATCTGACATGATATACATCCTAAGAAGCAAATGTCAAAGGTCATGGTGAAACATGGAAGCATTCTTAATAAAATCATCGTTACTATTGCCTCCATTAATGAACATTTTTATGGAGATTCCAACCCATGCAATGGGGGAGGTGGGGGAGAATACAAAGGAAGAAGCAAGTAACAAAATTGTAATTATTTGCAAATATGTCCATCTATTTAGAAAACCCAATGGACTCTAATGAAAATCTAATATAAACAGTAATGGAGTTCAGAAAGATGGCCAGATATATTATGACATCTATCAAAACTAAGACATTTATAACAATGCAGATTTCTAGGAAAGAAGTGCATCTTAGCTTGCTAAACTGCAATAAAGATTGTGCTCACAAACCTGGAAACATAAAATACCTAGGAATAAAATTAACAAGAAACATGCAAGAGCTTCTTCATAAGATGAAAACCTAACCAAATGACATTTCTAAAAACTTAAATAAAGGGAAAACATACCACATTCCTGGATAGGAAAACAATATTCTAAAGATGTTAATTCTCCCTAAAGTAACATATAAATTTATTGAAATTCCAATCAGATGGCCACAGAATTTTTTAAAATCTGAAAACTGATTCTAAAATACAATGGGAACGGGGTGCCTGGGTGGCTCAGTGGGTTAAAGCCTCTGCCTTCGGCTCAGGTCATGATCTCAGGGTCCTGGGATCGAGTCTCGCATTGGGCTCTCTGCTCAGTGGGGACCCTGCTTCCCCCTCTCTCTCTGACTGCTTCTCTGCCTACTTGTGATCTGCCTGTCAAGTAAATAAATAAAATATTTAAAAACAATAATAATAAAATAAAATACAATGGGAAGAATGAATGAGAGAAAATGAATAATAAAATATGGCAAGTCCAGAAACAAACATTTATATAAATTGCTTATGATAAATTTGACATTTCAAATCATTGGGGTAATTTGTCAATAGATATTATTGGAACGTTTTGTTTTTTCATTAAAAAACACAAAGACAGATACCCAGATAACCCCATTAGAAAAAGTAAGTTCTAGATTAATCAAAGATTTGAAAATTAAGGTAACTTTTAAGTGGGTGGGACAAATGGGTGAAGGAGGTATAAATTTTATTTTTGTGAAAAGTTAAAATCACAAAGGTACTAAAAGTCAAGTAAATTGATGTTTTTGTAATCTTGGAGTGGGAATGGTCTTTTTAAGTATAACACAAAATCCAGAAATCTTGAAAGTTTAACAAGAAAAATACTCAAAATTTTGGTCTGGCAAAAGACCACAAGCTAAGTTGAAAGAGAAATGGCAACATAGGAAAATGTTCACAGCATATATCGTAACAGAGAGTTACAATCCTCAAGCTAAGCATCACAATAGGATAAAAATAGGCAAAAGATGGGACGCCTGGGTGGCTCAGTTGGTTAAGCGGCTGCCTTCGGCTCAGGTCATGATCCCAGGGTCCTGGGATGGAGTCCTGCGTCTGGCTCCTTGCTCCGCAGGGAGCCTGCTTCTCCCTCTACCACTCTGTCTGCCTGTGCTCTCTCTCTCTCTCTCTCTCTCTCTCTCTCTCTCTCTGACAAATAAATAAATAAAATCTTTAAAAAAATGGGCAAAAGATAAAAACAGGCCAGGAATACCAATGGGTCTAATGACTTCAATTCTAAAATTTCTGTGACAAGAAATGCTTGCACAATAACACAGAAATGTATGTACTAGATATCTGGGACAATTTTGTTTGTTATCTGTAAAGATCACACGGGTACCAAGTGTTCATTACTTAAAGACTGGTGAAATTAATCATGGTACATCTATAATGAATAACTCTACAGTCATTTAAACAATGAGCTAGATCTATAGAAACTGAAATGAAGGATGTCCCTTGGAAATTGTTAATTTAAAATCATTAGCTGTAAATGGCATGTATAGTACTATTATATATACATAATAGTAGGATCTTATTAATATTTATATATATACATGGTTATATATGCATAGATATATGGACATGCATTTATGCATTGAGAAATGTCTCAAGTGATAGAACTCTAATTTTTAGTAATAATAACAGTGGACACTTACATTGCAGTTTTGTGTCAGAATCTGTTCTAAATGAGGACATTATGCTAAGTGAAATAAGCAGGTTACAGAAAAGACAAATACTGCATGGTAACACTTATATGAGGTATCTACACTAGCCGAATTCGTAGAAGTCAAGAATAGAATGGTGGTAGCCAGACACTGGAGACAGAGGGGGAAAACAGAAAGTTGTTGCTCAATGGGTATAAAGTTTCAGCTGTGCAAGGTGAATGAGTTCTAGAGATCTACTGTACAACACTGCCTACAGCTAACACTTAAAAGTATGTTAAGAGGGGGGGCGCCTGGGGGGCACAGTCAGTTAAGCATTCGACTCTTGGTTTTGGCTCAGGTCATGATCTCGGAGTTGTGGGTTCAAGCCCTGCACTGGGCTCCGCATTCAGTGCAGAGTCTGCTTAAGATTCTATCCCTCTCCCTCTGCCCCTCCTGCTCGTGCTCTCTCTCTCTCTCAAATACATAAATACATATTTAAAGAAAATGTTAAGAGGACAGATGTCATGTGAAATATTCTTACTACAATAAAAAACAATCTCAAATATACATACCCTTTGGCCCAGCAATTCCATTTCTAGGGCTTTATCTTTCAGATGGACCCATACATGGGCAAAATGATATATATACAAGGTTATTCATGACAGCATGATTCGTAACATAAAATATTGGAAATAATGCACATATCCTTCTACAAGGACTTGGTAACTAAACTCTGGGTCATTCGTACGATGTAATATTACACAACAATAACAGTGAAGAGTTGCTCGTGTGCTGATTTAGGGTGACTGCTCAGATAGCAAGGTGCTACCACTTGTATAAAAAAAAGAGGGACAAAACTTCAGATATACAGCCCGCCTATTCACTTGTATATACATACACACTGGATCTCTGAGAGGAGAACTAAGAAAGTGGTAACACTGTCACCTCGAAAGAGAAGCACATTGCTAGAGTGCACAGTTGACGCATTTTTCACTTTCCAAACCATGGGACTCTATCACCTATTCAGAACATGAATTCGATTCACGTTTAGGAAAAAAACAAAGAACAATCCACGCGACGATCAGCTAACCTTTGCGCCCGGTAGATGTATTTGGAGTTTCCGGTGAGACGGTAGAGCAGCAAGAAGACATAAGCACTTCCAGCCACACCGTGGCAAATCCCCGGCCCCTTCTTCAGCAGGCCCTTCTGCCACGTAAGTTCCCCACACCGGATACACGTGTCCAGGTACTGTGGTTTTTTGGAAACCAGATAAGCTTTGGCAAACAGATAGGCAATTCCTGTGAAAACATTGGAGATAGCAGAGGTGACTTTGGAGACTTATGCTACGGAGAACTTCTCCAACACGCTGTAAAAGGCTCACACATCACCAGTGTCAAACACCCGTTCTAATCTGGTGGGTCGGAGGTGGGGCCTGAGATTCTGTTTTTCTAACAAGCGCCCTTCTGGGAACCACGTTTTCAGTAACAGCGCTCTAGAATCTTCTAGTCTTACTTTACCCGTGAGATTTAGTTGTTTGAATTGTATCATGGTATTGGCCCCCAGAGACAGAGCAACAAGTACAAAGAGTGATACAACCCATAATTGACAAATGGGTTAAGATTTAATGATGGAGGAGCGCCTGGGTGGCTCAGTGGGTCAAAGCCTCTGCCTTCAGCTCAGGTCATGATCTCAGGGTCCTGGGATCGAGCCCCGCATTGGGCTCTCTGCTCAGCAGGGAGCCTGCTTCCTCTCCTCTCTCTCTGCCTGCATCTCTGTCTACTTGTGAGCTCTCTCTCTGTCAAATAAATAAATAAAAATCTTTAAAAAAAAGATTTAATGATGGATACTCTGCTAAGCATTCTGCATATCTGGCTATTTGAAATGGCTAAGAGTTTATACAGTCTGCCCATGCCCCCTCAGAGGTTCGGCATTTCTAATGTTAACGTGCTTATAACTATACACATTTTCTTCAGACAAAACTGGGAGTCCTTCCAGAAAAAACAATGATCCCAAACGACCTGGCCAAGACTTCTACTCCAGCCATAGAGCGAGTCCTTCCCTACTTGATTGTTCCAAAGGAAGACGTCTGCCTTCCAAACCCCTCAGCAGAGGCAATCTCAATTACACAGTCGGGAACAGAAACAAGAGGAGCAACAGCTATTCATGAAAATGAGTTCCCCCAAGTTCCAGATGCTCATATTCAGAGAGGAGATTAGTAACACCAGATCTCTCCCTCTCCCACACGGCCTCTACCTCTCTCCTACATAAAGTGGGAAAGACTGGAATTTAGCAGGCGTAAACTCATCCATCAGAGTTATCTTGGCCTCTCACTGTCTTTCCAAACCAGGCTATTTTACAACTCTGTGGAGACAGAAATTACCTTGTAGACAACTGATAGTAATGTAAATAATTCCTATTCCTAGAAAATCGCATTCTCTCTGGGAGAGGTGGTTTTGACTTCCCTCAGCCTTTGTGGTAGCAGCTGGTTTTGCATCTAGTAAGCAAATCCACGGTCGGCACTCCTAATGGCCCATAAATATGTCTGCTCCTGGAATTTTCCTTTGAAACCAGCTGTAACACATTTCCGGTTCCTTCATTAATTAATGAGCTAAATAAAATTGTTGACCTATGCTTACTTTATGTTTGTATGAGTCATGATTGTGTTCTCTTTTAGAATTTATTCTCTAACACTTCCTATGATTAACACATAACCAGAAGCTCTCCTCCGCCAAGGCTTTCCAGTCAACTACTGACAATGGTCACCTATAGCCTATTGTCCTTCCTCAGTTCTAGAAACAAAGTGTCTTCCACAAGCTAAAAGAAGATTTTAAAAGAATTGAACTTAGTTAATTACACATTTATTCATTCACTGTATCCATTCATTTTTAAGTGATCATTGATTACTGCATACATAGCCCTAAGCAGGACTTGTTTCATGGGCATGTGACCTGTATAGTCTCCAAGGGTCTCCAGAAGACCTCAAGCTGGGTTTAATACTCTGCTGTTACCATCTTGAAATTAATAATTGGTTTTTTAAAGAAGGCTGCATTTTCACTTTGCACCGGGCCCCCCCAAATTATGTAACCAGTCCTGGCCTTGGGTTCTATGAAATAAATGCTAAACAAGATTCCTGACCTTCAGGAAGGTACTGTCTAGAAAGGGAGAGAAGAATTTGTGCATGTGAACGATACATCACAGGACATATAGTTCATGATGCTGTTGGAGCCTAAATTGAATGATGTTGTCAATACCCCTACAGGGATCAAAAAAGTGGAAGTTCCCTGAGGGAGAGAGTTGGGAGAGGCCTGGGATAGAAGCAGGGCTTTCTTTAGGACTTTGCAGGATGCATAGGAAAACTCTAGGACCAAAATGAGTTAGAGCATTCTAGGCATCAGGATCAACAAGGGCAAAGATTTGGAGCCACGGCACACAATCCACATGAAGACCAGTAGAGCAGTGTTCTAAGCAACAGGACAGGGAGATGGAAGTGTGGATTGGGTTCACGTTATGGATGGTTTTACAAGTCCACTTAGGCAGCATGGACCGTATTCTGTGGGCAATAGGGAACCAGTGGGAGGGATTTTGTTGTAGATTCGTTGGTTTTTATTTTTAATGATGTGGTTAGTATTAGAGAAAATGTCCCACACTGGTGTCAAGAGAGACCTAAACAAGCACAATGGGGTAACTATGAGATGATCATGTTGTCAGAAAGATGGCAAAGAGGCTAATAAAAGGCTCAAAGGATGTGGTCATTGTTTAGATAGTAACTGAGCACCTACTGTATACCAGGTACAGTAGTAGGTGCTAAGGTTTAAAAAAAAAACCCTTCCCTTCATAGTGCTTACGATCTAACTGGAGGCACTAAGTTATCTGAGGGGAAGTAGAGCTGTCATGGAACACACAAGAAGGCTCCTAACCCACCCCTAGAGGTAGGAAAGGCCCACTAGGGGGAGTGACACCATCTGGCCTATCAAAGATGAGGAGGATTTCGCCAGGTGAACTGGGAGCCCTTGGTGCTCTGCTGGATTGCCTCTACCTTACCTGCAGGTGCCCCATTTCCCAGATGCTACAAGTTGGCTGCTAATAAAGCTCTCAGCTGCCCTCTTCTTGGGAGATTTGCACTCAGCCAAAGGAGGGGCTATGCTGTAAGCCCAGTTCCCCAGGAGATTTCAGCCAAAGACTGGCTAACACGGGGACACCAAAGGTCAGCTCCCCTGCCTCAGGATGGACCAACTCTGACGTGTCATCTGTGCCTCTTAGCATCCACTCAGAAGCCAGGTGAAGCTAGTCTCCAGTTGAGGTACGAAGAGCCCTCTGTGACTCAGGTCGTGTTCTGTTCACTGCCAACATCTCCTCCATTACCTACTTGAAGCTCTTCGCTTCAGTAAAACTAACCCTCCCCACAGTTCCCCTTCCTTTACTATGTAGTTCCAAGCCTCTGACTGACTTTTCTTGGAATAATCTTCCCAACTTTCTTGCCCTGGCCAACTCACCTCAGGCATCACTGCCTCCAGGAAGCCTTTCCTAAACCTGGAGGGGTACCAGGAAGCCCTTTTCTGAGTTCCCATCATTCCCTATACAAACCTGAGCACTTACACAATATCATATTACAATTATGTTTCTATTCCCCTAGAATAGTGCAAATTACCCACGGGCGGGAACTCTATTTTGTTCACCTTTGCTCCCCTCGCCTACAGCCTGGTGTTTGACATGGCAAGGGCTCCACAAACACCTGCTGGCTTTATAACATCTCATTTCTCATCCCAGCACAGGCTGACACCGCAGCGGAGACGAGGTGTGGAAGCAAGAAGGGATGATAGGGTCCGATGGCTGTGCCAGGCCATTAGCCCAAGGCAGCTTAAAAGCTATCGATCCTATGGTTCTGGCCAGAGACAAAGGACCTTTCCTGCAGCCTGAATCACACAATGGTATATGGAAAGGACCTTGAAAGACTTCTAAACCCCTTGTCTTCTAACCTGACCTACTGAAATCCGTAATAAGGCTGCTTAATCTAAAAGGAAGGAATGTTGGGTTTCTTTGCTTTTGATAGGAACTGTGTCATTTTGTCACCGGAACACTGATTATTGTGCACTGATAAGAAACCTAAGTCAGCAACGATACACATGTTTACCAAACTCTGGGAAAAGAAATTATTACTTAAGAAGTATGGTTTGAGAAGCTAAGCCTGCGAAATCTCGCAATCTAGCAAAGCCTCATGACAGCTCTACTCGGTACGCGTAGTTTGAACAGACTGGAGCATCACCGCATAGGTCCGATCTGGGTCCGTCATTTCAGTGAGACCCACATCGTATGGTGCACGACAACCCTTAGTGACCAATGACACCCACCCTGGAGAAGCCCTTGTTCTCTAGTCAAAGTCACATACCCAGGAGCCCTTGTGAAATGATTTTAAAAACTAGCCACACCTGTGTTTCACACAGCGGAAAGGAAATGCACAGTGTTACCACGGTAATGATGTAACATAACGCAACCCAGAGTTTATTTTAGCTGCGGCATTTGTTTAATGATTTGGTAAATGGCTCTCATCCTGTATTTCAGAATCATTAAGGCTATGAAGAGGTCAGATGGATCTGCCTGCTATACTTTGGTGCATTTAGTGAGAAAAACGAGACACTACACTGGTTATTTCTAAATGCGGGGCATCTGCAGATCTTTCGGGGCGTGTCCATCAGGAGGGGCAAGGGTCCACAGGACGAAGGGGATCTGCAGTGATCAAAAGACTGACTTTCACCGCTCCGTCTCCACATACTCGTTTCACAGATGAAGAAACAAAGCCACGAAAGGCACAGAGTGGTTTTCCCAAGGTCATTTAGTGGTTAGCGTTGGAGCTATGATTAGAACCCAAAGTTATTAACCTCGAGGCAAGAACTATTTCCATACTGCCTACATGATAACGAGGGCTGTCTGTCACCTGTAGAGGTGGGATGAAGAACTAGTCGATAGGAAGCAATTATAGGGGGAGATCAGGTAGAGCTGATGAAGTTCCACATTTGCATTATCTCCCGCAGGTTTTTATTCACGGAACCAGTCTGCTGCCCCAAACCATCCGCGCTGTTCATAAATCTACTCTCAAAAAACGTTTCCCTCCAACAAGTGAAAATGATTTTTCTAAGTCACCTTTTTTAAGAATTTTGAGGGAGTTCAAGTGTTGCCAACTTGATGGTCTTTAACCTGTACCCACCAGATTTATAATCACACTTATGCTGTTTTCAGGACCTCTCATCAAAGGAAGACCAATACCCTTGAGGGGGAGTGCGGGTTGGCATGCAGAATGGGCCCCAGTTGGTTCTCTATTCATTTTTGAGGTGGTTTATTTCTGGTAGTTCAGTGGATACAGGGGTTTAATGAGTTTGCTCTGCACCTTATGTTTAATCTTATGAAGACACAGAACGTGAATGATATATGAGGAGATATAAAGTCCCCAAGGTGATAAATCCTACACCATACGGTTACGGTACAGGATTTACAAAGACAGAAGGAATGTAGTGTACAAAGAGGACGGAATAACTGCTCCACAAAGACACCCCCATCGATGAACTGACCCAGTCACTCATTTTAAAGTATTATCTTCCCATCTTTCGCAATGCTTTTCCTAGTACATTGAGTCCCTCTAAAATATTCTGTTTTTAACTTGGGACACCTCCAAAATTCAAAGATTCTGGGGGTGCTTGGAGGATAGCCAGACACCATCCCTGAGAATGATTAAAGGGAAATGGGATATGGGAGTGCTGAGCCTAACATGAAGCGATATCATTTCCAGAATGGTAAATGACTTGTTTTTCTCCAGGAAGTTCAAAGCCAGAAGAAATGGGCTCAAGTCATCACCAGCGGGAATTAGCCTGGACGTAATGCGCAACGCGCTGGCGCTGGTACGAGCACACACAAGAGGCTTTGAAGTCCCTTCCTTAGGTGAATGTGGCGGGTGGAGAGAACATGGCCAGTGAGCTAAAACTTACTCTTCAACTCAAACTGTATCGAAGAAAAAATGAAATTGCAGTTGGATTACAGAAGATTAATTAGGTAAGGAGTGGAAAGGAAATCATAAAAATCAGGTAACAGACTAAAGAGAAATCAAATATATCAAGGCACTGAAGCTTAGCCTTGAAAATTAAATCCACTTCTGGGGCACCAGGGTGGCTCTCAGTCAGTTACGGGTCTGCCTTTGGCTCAGGTCATGATCTTGGAGTCCTGGGATTGAGCCTTGTGCCAGGCTCCCTGCTCAGTGGGGAGCCTGCTTCTCCCTCTGGCCCTCCTCCTGCTGACTCTCATTCTCTCTCTCAAATAAATAAATAAAATCTTTGGAAAAGAAAAGAAAATTAAATCGACTCCTAATCCAAAACTTTTGTGTTATTTTGGTATTTTCAATCTCTCCCTTGGCCAATCAACCGAAATTAATTGATTTATTTGAATTTAATTTCTTTCAAATTGCTCCTTCTCAGGAAGCCTAATTAACAGTATAATGGGATTTAAAGAAAGAAAGGAAGGAAGGAAGGAAGGAAGGAAAAAAAAGAAGAGATGGAGTCTGCTAAGTTTCTAGGCTCAATTCCCGAGAGTTCACCGCAGATGGCTTCTCAGTTCTCTAGACTTTTTATTAGGTGATGATGGAAATCCTCATTTGAAGACTTATGGAATAGTGCATCTCAAACTTTAATGTGCATATAAATCACACAGGGATCTTGTTAACATGCAGATTCTGATTCAGTGCATCTGGGATGGAGCCTGAGGTTGCCATGCTGCCCCAGCCCCTGGTCCAGGGCCCGCATCTTGAATTAGCAGCCTCCAGATTTATACTGTTCAGCACAGATATGGAGCCCTTGCCATGTGGCTAGTGGGAATTGAGATGGGGTGTTAATATAAAATATACACTAGCTTTCAAACACTTTAATATGAAAAAAACTAAAATAGCTCGAGTTTTAAATTGGTTGCATGTGGAAATAATACTTGGGGTATACTGGGTTATAAAATATATACTATTAAGATTCCTTTCACTTGTTTCTGTTTACATTTTTAATGGGGCTACTAAAAATTTAATTTCCTATGTGGTTCATATTATATGTTATAGGACAGTGCTAGTTTAACTTATACACAAATAGCTATAGATCATATATTTTTAAAATTACAGCATCGGGGCACCTGGGTGGCTCAGCTGTTAAAGCAGCTGCCTTCGGCTCAGGTCATGATCCCCAGGGTCCTGGGATCGAGCCCCACATCAGGCTTCCTATTTAGTGGGGAGTCTGCTTCTCCTTCTCCCACTCCCCCTGCTTGTGTTCCCTCTCTCGTTTTCTCTCTCTGTGTCAAATAAATAAAAATTAAAAAAAAAATAAAATTACAGCATCAGTTCTGGAGATCCTTTACAGATCAAGACTTTTTTTTGGTTTGACAAGCTTCATCTTGACCTTTTTAGCTCATGTAGTGATGACCTAACATGAGAAATATCCTCACTCCTCAGAAAAGACACCTCTCTTTGGCTAATGTTTTCAGGTAATAGTGTGGGTGAGACCTGGGGCGCCATGGCACCAGTGCACCAGCTCGTTCTCTCTCTCGATGGCCTCGCCGAGCTCGGGCGGCCAGTTGCAGTTCTGTTCCTGCTCCATGAGGAAGTCCACACTCTGCCACACCAGCTCCTGATCAGAGGGCTTGAGGTGCTCATGGTAAGACAGAAGCATCTGGAGAATGGACGACAGGCCGTGAGCTGCTCCTGTATCAAGAAACAAAGCATAATTAATTCACACAACTGGGAGGACAGCCCATTTCATTTAGGGAAAAGACAATCATAGTATTTAAAAAAAATGAATGGCAATATTACTTGAAGGCAGACACAGTAAACTCAACTCCATAACAGTAAAGCTTTCTCTTTGCACTCAGGCACTTGAACTCTCCAAAAAATGGCCTCAGTTTTGTCCAGTCAAAAATGATTCCTCCGGGGCGCCTAGGTGCCTCGGGTCAGTTAAGCATCCAACTCTTGGTTTCAGCTTAGGTCATGATCTCAGGGTCGTGAGATCGAGCCCTGCATCAGGCTTTGCACTCAGCAAGAAGTCTAATTGACAGTCTCTCTCTCTCTCCCTTTGCCCCTCCAATAAATAAAACTTTTTTATGGGGGATAAAAATGCCCCCACTAATAAATAAAATAAAATAAAAATTCTTCCTAAAATTTAGTCATAATACTTAAAGGTACCTTTCTTTCACTGGATTTTTGTTGGGTTAAAAAGCTTCCCAGGAAAATATTTATGCATTAGATAGCAATCTGATTTGTGCTATACATGTAAATGGCTAGAATGTTAATTTCTCTAAGAAGATAGATAGTGAAAGGAGTAGCTCTATTAAGGAACTCTAGCGGACACTGCCAGTGCCCTGCCCATCACCTCGCCCACACTCACCATTCTGGGGCACCTCTCCTCTCCACCTTCGACCTCAAGCATTTATCCTTCTGCCTGAGGTTTTCTCTGGCCACAGGGGTATGCCCAGCCCACAGGGGCAGGACTGAAATCCTAGGGAATTAACAGGTCTGGGAACAGCCCTTCACCTAGGAAGCAGGGAGTTGGTAGATGAATATCTCAGCTCCCTCACCACTGAGGTACAACAATTCTGAGGCATGTTCTAGACAGACTTCAGGGTCCCCAGTGGAACCAAGCCTCAGTTATCCACAGCTGTTCACTCTTACATCCCTTATTAACCTCTTTCTCTACCCTATCTCACCTCCTCATTCCTTTAGCAACACTTTCTAGGATCACCTCCCAAATAAGCCATTAATACCCAAATCCTTGTCTCAAGGGGCACGAAGCCCACTGAGGCGGTTGGACAGGCGAACCACTGATTACAGCGTGATGTGATAAAGGCTCCAGCAAATGTGTAGCAGGGTGACCTGACACTAACCGATTTTGCTTCAGGGTAAAACCTGAAATGTGTGAATGTTTCTCCAGAGAGGACTCAATAAACCCTTTTTCCAAAAGCACAAAGTTTCTCCACAGCTTCGATGTTTGATCAGCCTTGAAGTCTAGGTGTAAGTATTCCAGCTAAGTTGAAGGGGTCGGGGGAGGCCGGGCATTCTGGCAAAAGCAACAGGCACAAAGACTTGGAAGATCTGAGGGCACTTTGCTTGTAGGAGGTCATGCAGGGCAGAACCAGGAAAGGGAGATCTGCAAAGGGGCCTGTAAGTCACGCTCAGGAGTGATGGGCAATCACTGAGAGATTCAAGAGGGGAGGAACTAATCTTCCCTCTCCAGGCCTCTTATCACAAAAGTAGCCATTATGAATCAGGAGTCTGTTATTAATCCACGAATATTAAACACTTGGAAATGTCAGTGGTTTCATCCTGTTCCCCTGTGCTGAGGCACCATTGGCAAAGAGTGTGTAAACCAGTCACAAACTTTTGGTGACATTCAGCCCACGAACTCACAATCTAGAATATGGACTTCAGTCTTTAGTGAAAGCAAATCATCAAAATACCTTTCTGGCAGACTATGAGAACAAACATTAAATTGTGATTTGTAGGATCTGTCAATATTTGTTTTTACACAGCATTTTTAAGTGTTTCTAGTTAAACGAATAATGATGACCTATAACAAAAATGGAATCTTCTAGTTTTTAGTCAGTGTGGATATTAGAGGGCTTTGCCAACACTTTCACTCACCCAAGTACTCAGTTCCATAGTAAGAATACATCAGAGGGAATGGTTTCCTTTTTTTCATGGCATACTGCTTCCCAGAGTCCAGAATCGCCTGGCAAATTGATTTGATCTGTGCTGGGGTCAGTACCTGAGTAAGGAAATCAAGAAGCAAAAGTCAAATCAAGATCTTCTTTTTTTCCACAGACACTGGATTTTTTCATTAAGGTCCATCAGCATATTCCCCAAATCCTTTTCCTCTTATAAAAACAAGCTTAGCAAGCAGTGACTTTTTTTTTTTAAATAACTGATTCTCTTTTTGTTGTCAAGTTTATCCACCCTCTTCAGAAAATTTGCTGTGTTGATGGGAAACACACACTTTTATTGCCCTAGGCTTTTATAAAATGCAAAGACCACTTTACTGTGGTCATGTTATTAATCCTTGTCACAGGAACAAGAACTTGCACAAGAGAAGAACAAAGACTGGGCCTAATGGATCATGCTTAACAAAGCTGTCACTCCCAGTGTGCGGCGCAGGTCTGGCCCAGACAACAGACCTTCGGTTTGTGTCATTTAGACTGCTTATAAAGCCACAGTGCTACGACAGGCTGCTGCATGACAGACGGTGGCCTTTGCACCCCAGAATGAAACCAAAGTCCAGTAAGTATCAAGGCAAAATCACTTCCAATGTCAAACGCACTCTGAATAGAAGAGGCTAAAACGCAACGACTTGCGGGCTTCCACATTTCACTCAATCTACCCACGGTCCATTTTAGGACCCTAGAGATGAAAATGTTCTCGAGCCTACAAAGCAGTGTTGAGTTTATTAGGATTCTGCTTACGCGTGAGAGGTTCCTCCCACCTCCCTCTGGCTCATTCCTTCTATCTCACCATGACTCTCTGGGGGAGCACTTACCACCTGGGGTGTTATGCCTCTGTCCCTGTCTCTCTCTACTAGATAATCAAGATGCCCCAAGACTATGGCTTCTCACCTTTTTGGTATCCTCAGTTCCTAAGACCGAACCTGAGGGGGCCTTTGGGAGTAAATAAGCACCAGGTTTTTACTGGCATGGAAAGCAGAGCCCTCCCTCTTTCCCCTCCTTCCACAATTATTTCTTAAGCCCTTACTGCATGGCGGGAAAGCTGTTCTAGATGCTGGAGGTATGACAAAGAAAAGATAGCCAAGACCTCCGCTCTCATGAAGCCAAACTTCCAGAAACGCACTCCTGCACCAGAAAAGTACCAGTCAGAATAACCATGGCCACTGTCTGCCCCCTACCTGCCCCTCCAAGAATCATCTGAAGTTCAGCCTTGGTCTGATGGAATGACTCTAAGATCAAAGAAAAGTCCGTTGGATTTGGGCCCCTCTCCTAAGACTCACACACCAAATCTTTCTGTCTGGTATCTACCATTATACTCACCAATTCCTTCTGAAATAAAGTACTACTGATTTTTTTTCTTTCCCTCTCCCCCCTGCCTCTCTTTCTTTCTTTGCAGGGTTTTGCTCCTCTGATCTACTCAACATGAGAAGGGCAAAATATAATCCAGATTTTGGCCTCCTCCAATCTAGCAATTAATTTGGAAAATTAATTACATAAAGAGGAGGCTGTTCATTAATTAATTCTGCCAAATTAACACTTACTGAGTGACCATTCCAGTGAGGTCCTATACCCGGTATTATGGGGGAAATTCTAGAAAACCTGGGACATGTTTTTTCCCTACAGGGAACTTACTTCCAGCACTGGAGATAAGATATAGCCAGAAGTCTACCATAGAGCAATTTAAGTCCATGAGCTTAAGGGTGGACAGAGTAATGCAGAGTACATAATATAGACAAGGAAGCACGGTTCAACTTCACCAAGACTTTACTAACTCATTTCCTATCTGGTTGCTCAGCAATAATGATGTTGTGGCTTTCAACTTAAATTTACTTTCTATAAGCAACCTACCTCTGTCTCTTGGGTGTACTCCTCCTTTCTGCCTAAAATTCCTGAAGACTCTATCTTCCCAGACATCACTGCCATCATTTCAAGGCTCAACCTTGGGTCTTTGCAGAGCTGAGCAGCAAATTTCTCCTAAAGGATTTTCTACCCTGCATCTACTCAAATTGCTACCCTAAATTTTCATTTGCTGTTAAAAAACACCTTTTCCTTTGTGCCTTTATCAGTGCTAGCTGATGTTACATTGAGCCTTACTCTACTTAAAAGCTTCTATTCCCCCTCCAACCACGCCTCCAGGTTGGTCTGCTCTCAGAAACATGCTATGAGCCTCGAACAGCATGCATTTCATAGGACTCTAACCTGGTCCCAGCCCACATTTTCCTGGCAATATATCTGGCTCTTCAGATGAACTTAGGTCCTGAATCCATATGACAAGAAATAGTTTCTTCGGTAGGAAAAGATCATTGAATCTTCAGGGTATGTATTCATTTGAATTACTAAAATTCTCCTTATTTTACTTCTATGCTACTAATTGAAAATCAGCTTATTCTTTCCTCAGCTGAGCATTTATTCATGTTTTTTTTTCTCCCTCTGCGTGTGTGTGTGTGTGTGTGTGTGTGTGTGTGTGTGTGTGTTCACCTGCTTGTTTTAAATGCAGGAAAAAAATCAACTTAGGTTACATGTGGTGCCCTCTTCCTTTCTTTCCATCCCTAATCCTCAGTTCAGAATAGAGCCTGAGTTTACAAAGTATTTCAAAACCTCCCCGGTCATGCATCATGTCTGCATGGTTTCCTCTTATCTCTCAGAAACACTGTGAAAAACAAAGAGAAACAGTGCTAGTTTGGCTGGATAAAGACCAGTTATGCATGCAGTTCTTTATCTCTGGGAACAGACAAGACCTACCCTTGGGCTTATTGATCAGCAAATAAAAAGTGAAAACAGTGCTCATCAAAAGTGTGTGGAGGAGGAATACTGAGCAAGAGTGTGCGGTTTTCTTCCCCCTGAGCAAATAGCACAGAAAGAAGAGATGTGGTGGGAGGTGCTTGTCCTTTCCTCATCTGTCTGCTTTCTCAGACGTCTCCAGCCCCGAGCCAGCACACAGGAATGCGCTCTTAAGCACACATACTACCTCTGAGAAGATGGCCTCCGTGTTTCTGAGAAGAGGGCCACGGTGCTTCGGAAACACCAAGGCCCGGGGAATGAGGAAGTGGCATTTTCAGTGGGGGGGAAAGTGATGGGATGGCAGAGAGGGGCTCCCTGCCCATTGGGCCTTTGCCAAAACAAACCCAAATTCCCTCTCTTGTATTTGTAGCACCTAAGGCCTATGTGTGCGTTGTTATCTTGGATGGATTTGGTTCTTCAAATAAATTGTCTTCTACGTTGATTTAAAATAAATTATGATACTTCAAAAATACAAAGCAAGTTTGATTTAAAGTTTCATTAGTTGAACTGATTCCCTTCACCGATCCTCACACAGAGGTGTCTGTGGTGAAATAGTTCCTATGGGGCTGGGCTCTGCGTTTGAAGAGCTGAGAGGAAGTTCAAGCCCATGCTATGTTTCTTTCCCCCACCTGAGGGTTGTGTGGTAACTGAGCCATCTCCATGGCCAGCGGAGACTTTCATTAAGGAAATGGATGAAATGAACAAGCCACAGAAAGCTTCCTTCACCACAGACCTCTTTCCCAGGCAAGCCTGCCCACAGGCCCTCTGAAGTGGCGGTCTTTTGTAGCTATAGATCAACCACTGCCAACGTGATCAAGCAATGGTCCAAAATGTCCTGAGTGTGTGACTGCTCATCTACGTGGAATGCAGAAAGCCACTCCTAGATCGCACTGAACACACAGTAAGAATCTGATATTAATTTATGTGTTTCCCTCCAGCAATTTATTTGGCCCCAATTCTTTGTCTACCACCATAGGTGGCAGCCTGGGCTTCTGCTCAGAGAAAAGAAACAAGCCATTTGACTACCAAGGAGTATCAAAATGACTTGACGCCCACAGACAAAAGCTTTGAGGAAAAAGCTTTTCAGTTGTCAGAACCTGGGTATTTTCCAACTTAAAGCTGATACCATAAACAATACTCTTGAAGGACATATAGAGTCAGGATGGAACTAAAAGCTGTTTAAGGTAGGAAGAGTTGACACAGAAAGGAAACCAGGAAGTTGAAAGTCAGTATGGAGTTCCCGCTCTCCTTCCTACCCCGCCTTGTGCCAAGCCTTAGGAGAGGTCTTATAATCCACCGGATAGGTTTGGGGATTTATAGATAGCTAGGATGTGTGCCCTCTGCTCCCTCCTGGAATTGGGAGGATGGAAGCCTCAAAGATGTGTCTCTTGTCTCAGGATCTAGGGCCAGTAAAAGAGATAGCACTGCATGGCAGATCCCAGGAGAGAGCCAGAGACAATCCTAAGTTTCCTGTGCATACCATGGTGAAGCAGGAAAAAATATCCCATCCCCAAAAGGAGACTCATTTTTAAAAATTCTCAATGCAAATAATTTCAAATTAAAAAGTTAGGGAAACTTTATTGTACAAAGTCAATATTCACAATCGGCTAGGTTTTTTGTCTTTTTTTTTTTAATACTTTTTATGCCTTTTGGAGGTTGTGGTTTGGTTGGAACCTACTAGGTCACAGAGAAGAGCCAGGCCTTCAGAAGATCTCTGGAGTGGGTGGAGATTTACCTCAAACATTGAGAAGACAGAAACTGAGGGAAACTCCTTTGAGGGAGAAGAAGCTTAAAGATACATGACAGGGCTAAGGGATAGCTTTCAAGCAGGAAAGAGATTTTGATGAATCAAATAATTCCCATTTTGTGCAAAGCCTGTGCAAGGCACTCTGGGGGAAGATGTAATCTTAATAATTAGACTAATTTAAAAAAAAGAAAGATGAAGGAAGTGCCGTCCTTATATGTTTATCTATTAAATTCTATTTTTACTTTCAGATTTGTTCATTTTTCTGTCCACATGTAATCCCCTGCTTTGTATTTTGCCTTTTCTCCCAGTGAGGAAATGGTAAACAGGGTCTTAGAGTTTTTATTGTTGTTTGTAATAGATGCTAAGGCTTTTCACCAATATTCCAGATTTTCTATTAGGTCCAGGGTGAGATTGCACTTCCTGGCTCCCTTGAAGTTGGACAGAGACGTGTCATTTATTTTGCCCATGGAATGTGCGCAAATACAATGTGTATTGCTCTACGGCAAAACCCACTAAGAAGCAGGTAATTTTTGCAGGCTTCCACCAATGAAACCACTGACTCTCCAGTCTTTGGAGGTTCCATCAGCCTGGGCCCAGATTAAGAAAACCTGGAACAGAGTCCCCAGCTGCCCACACTGGACATGTGTTGTAAGCAAGAGATGGAACATTGTTCTTTTCAGTCACTAAGACTTGGAGGTTCTGTTTATTGTAACATAACCTGGTCTAACCTGACTGATCATTGTTATTACTGGTTATGATTAGCTTAAGTCTGTCAACAACTCTTGTTTATAGTGTAATTTTGCAAAACACAAAATTTCTAACATTCTAAACAAACACACTAATAATACTTGAACCATTTAAACAATGAAACATTCAACATTTGTTTTGATTCGAAAAGTCATGACCTATAGGGGGATAGGGTGGGGGCAGTAAATATTGGGGGCCTCACAGATGGAGAGGGATCCGAGTTAAGCTTTGAAGGACAAGTAGGAAGTAGGTAAACAGAAGTAGCTGGAAGGGAGGGCATTTTAAGTTGTGGGATGGTGGGGAAAACTCTGGGTATTAGAGTAATGTCTCTCAAACCACAGTGTACAAATTACCTGGTGCTCTTGTTAAAATGCAGATTCTGATTCAGTTGCTCTGGGATGGGACCAGGATTCTACATTTCTAACAAGCTCCCAGATGGTGCTGCTGCTGCTGCTGCTGGTCCAGGGAAAGCACCTGAAGTAGCAAGGGATTATGGGAATAGAGAGGCTGGTTGCAGCTGAGGATTTCTCCTGGGAAGGATGAGAGAGAAACTGAAGGAACTGTAGTAAGTTCCCAAAGCCATTCAAGGAAGTAAGAGAGAGCACCTGGCAAGAAACACTGCACACCATAATTTAAATCATCAGAATACTCTGGGAAGAGAAGCAAGCAACAACGGGAAATTCTCTTCCAATGTGCTGTGTGTAGGAAAAACGTGTCCAAATTTACAAACCCCAGTGGAGAGTTCTTCTAGCCAATGCGGCCAGGTTTGTTATTTTCTTAATTAGTCTCCAAACAGGGCACGTGTGCTGGTGCAGAATGAGCAAGTCCCTTCCATCTGGTTTTCCTGATGTTCCCTGACCATTATGCTGGGTGATGAGGAACGGGAGGGGGGATGCTCTAGTTAGTGATTATCTTCTAGTTATTAAAGGCATTCAGCAGGGAATTTCAGTTATAAACATTTGGTTCCAGACACCATTTCAAAGTTGTTTCTTTCCCCTTCTCATGTCAGGAAACATGAGCCCAGAAAACACTGGAAGCCAGAAAAGACAAACAGATTTTACCCCATTCTTGCAGACTGACTGCTGGCTTTAAAGATTTATTACAACTACCTGGTAACCCAGTCTGCACCAAGTGCCACTAGATGATGTCATTGTTTTCTGTAAGATACTAAATGTCTCAGAGCCCGAGCTTCCTTATCTATGGAAAGGGCATCAGAAGGACTTGCCCCCCTACCTCCTCAGGTCTTGGTGAGACTCATAAAAAAGCAGTTGCCAATAGGTGCCTGCACAGTGCAATCACCTGGGGAGCTTTTAAAAATCCTGATGCCCTGGCCACACCCCAAACCAAATACAGGAGACAATCTGGGTGTGAGACCCAGGCATCAGGATTTTTAAAAGCTCCCCAGGTGATTCCAAAGTATGCTCAAGTTTGAGAATCACTGCTATGAAATAGTGAACAAATGCAAAAATAGTTCTTAAAGCAAAGTAATAATAATACTATGATGATGATGACGACGATCATGATGAAGAAGAAGAGAAAAGCTAAAGGGAGGAAGAACAAAAGACCTCCCAAACAAAAGATACTCTCAGGTTTAGGGAAACAACCTTGGTGTGACTCATAGGGGAGTGGAGGGAGAAACCGGATATGCCACATGAATGGGTATGCTGGGCCGGGTCAGAGGTCCACTGAACCTCATCCAGTGTTTCTGGCACAGGCACCAGTGCACATATTGTAGGACAGTCATGGAGAAATCATAGAACACAGCAGACAGTACACTGCACTGGGATTCAGGAGGCCTGGACTTGAGATCCTACTCTGCCCCAGTGACCATGGTTCAGTCATCAGAACTCTGTTTCCTCATTTTTTTTTTTTTTTAGGAGAGGAAGGGCAGAGGGAAAGGGAGAAAGAATTTTTAAAAATTTTTATTTTTTAAATTTTTTAAATTAAAATTTTTTAATGTTTTTAAGATTTTATTTATTTATTTGCCAGAGAGAGAGAGAGAGAGAGACAGCGAGAGAGAGGGAACACAAGCAGGGGGAGTGGGAGAGGGAGAAGTAGGCCTCCTGCTGAGCAGGGAGCCCAATGTGGGGCTCCATCCCAGGACCCTGAGATCATGACCTGAGCTGAAGGCAGACACTTAATGAATGAGCCACCCAGATATCCTAAAGGATATTTTTAAAATTAACATATACTGTGTTATTAATTTCAGAGACAGAATTTAGTGATCCATCAGTTGCATACAACCCCCAGTGCTCATTCCATCACTTGTCCTCCTTAATGCTCGTCACCCAGTTACCCCATCCCCCATCCCCATCCCCTTCCCCTCCAGCAACCCTCAGTTTGTTTCCTGAGATTAAGAGTCTCTTATGGTTTGTCTCCCTCTCTGATTTCATCTTGTTTCATTTTTCCCTCCTTTCTCCTATGATCCTCTATTTTGTTTCTTAAATTTCACATATGAGAGAAATCATATGGTCTTTCTCCAACTGACTGACTTCGCTTAGCGTAATGCCCTCTAGTTCCAGCCATGTCGTTGCAAATGGAGAGATTCATTCCTTCTGGTGGCTGTGGAACATTCCACTGTATATACGCCACCTCTTTGTTATCCATTCATCTGTCGATAGACATCTGGGCTTTTTCAGTGTTTTGGCTATTGTGGTCATTGCTGCTATAAACATTGGGGTGCACGTGCCCCTTTGAGTCACTGTTTGTATCCTTTGGATAAATACCCAGTACTGTGACTGCTGGGTCATAAGGTACCTCTTCTCTTAACTTTCTGAGGAAACGCCAAACTGTTTTCCAGAGTGGCTGCACCACTTTGCATTCCCACCGACAGTGCAAGAGGGTTCCCCTCTCAGGGAGAAGAGAATCTTAGGCAGGCACCATGCCCCGCGTGGAGCCCAGAGCAGGACTCGATCTCATGACCCTGAGATCATGACCTGAGCAGAAATCAAGAGTCAGTTGCTTAACCGACTAAGTTTCCCAGGTATGCCTCCTCACCTTTAAAAGAAAGAGACTGCACTAAAATCTACCTGCTAAGTCAAACCTTCTTAAATTTTAGGGTGCTTTAAAATCACCTAGCGAGCTAGCTAGAACACAGCCTCCTGGGCCTTCCCCTCAGGGAGTCTAACCTGAGGGGCCTGAGGTCTCGTTTGTAACAAGCTCTCAGGCGGTGGGCGCGATGCTGGTCTGAGAAGCCACCGCACCGCACTGTGCCAGGTGACTGACCCCTGAGGCTCCTCGGGGCTCCATACTGGCTCTTGTCTGGCTCTGGAATGAAAGAAGGAGCAGAGCAGGATGATAAAAAAGTAGGGGCTTTGAGGTCAGACAGACCCGAGTTCCAGACTTCGCTTCACCACTTTCTAGCATGATGGGTTTAGGCAGTTACTTAAACAGCAAATCTCCCCATATCTGAGGTTTTGCTTCCTGTGGTGTCAGTCACCCTCAGCCAAGCACAGTCCCAAAGAAGTGATCCTCCTTCTGATGAATCTTCGGAAGGCAACAATGGCCTATCACTAAGTCACAGTGCCTCCATCATCGACTTCCCCTCAGCTCATCACATAGGCTTCTTATCATCTCCCATCAGCACAAGAAGGGTGAGTGAAAGATAATACGATATTCGGAGAGAGACCACATTTGTATAACTTTTATTGCACTCTTTCATTGTAATCGTTCTATTTTACTGTTAGCTTTGATATTAACCTCTTACTGTGCCAAATTTGTAAATTAAACTTTATTACAGGTGGGTATGTATAGGGAAAAGCATCGTGTATATGGGGTTCAGTACTATCCATGGGTTCAGGCATCCACTGGGAGGCTTAAAACATACGCCCTGTGGATAAATGAGGTGGGGGGGTGCTTCTGAAAATTTCTAAGCCTCAGTTTACTCATTTGTAAAAAGCAGCAACAGGACCTATCCATCTCACTGCATTGCTGTGAGTGTTCCGCATAGGACACTCAGCACAATTCCTAGCATAAAGCACATGCACAGCACATGGAAGCTATCCAAAGGTCAATTAGTCACTTAACTCCCACCATTCAGACCAATGACCTTGAGATCAGGATCACTCAGGATCTCTCTCATAAAAGAACCTTGCCGTTGCTCACCTCTCATCCCCATGTTCCACTCCAGGACCAGCTTGTGTCCTCAGTTGTTGTAACTTCTAATTTATGAACTGGGAATGGATGGCCCTTCATGTCTGTGTATTTACTTTTCTCATCACCACACTCTGAGCCTTTCACTGTCCTACTTTCCCCAAGCCACGTTTCTTTGCTTCTGGAAAACAGTTCTCAAGTTTATCTGGTTTCTAGACAAGTCTCTGTCACGAACTATGTAACTTTAGGCCAATCACACAAACCCTCTGGATCTTGGTTTCCTTTTCTGAAAAAACAAAACAAAACAAAACAAAACAAAAAAAAACAAGGAGTTGTGCTGGTTTTTAATGTGCCTCTCAGCAACAGTGTTTTGTTACTTTGTGATTCAACAGTTTATGACAACTACTTACAAATCTGTCTTTAACTATTTGAGTTCTAATTCTGGGATGTGGCTGTGATGGTCTGTTTCAGTGGTTTCGTTCTGCACAGGCTAGGCCGAAGGTCCTTTGCAATGAGATCATGATGCATGTTTAACCTGTCCTCTGTCCCAGGCATTGTCAAGACGCATATTCTCTTATGTACTTTCTTCCGAAGTAGAAAGCTTAAAGAATTAGCAATTGTTTTAGCCTCTCCGTACTGGCTACTTGAGTATCCGTCCTCTCTGGCCTCCTGATGCTTCTAAAGTGAATGGCTCTGTTATGAATGCCAGATGCATAATTGACATTTCACATCAGACCCTCCTCTAAGCCGCTGCTGAATGAAGGAGTCATTGCAGTGTTCTCAAACTGTGATTCAACAGACATTTTTTCAAGTGCTTGCTAGGTGCACAACGCTGCGCTAGTGAATTCAAAAATA
The DNA here is from genome assembly GCF_002288905.1 of Enhydra lutris kenyoni. Taxonomy (NCBI): domain Eukaryota; kingdom Metazoa; phylum Chordata; class Mammalia; order Carnivora; family Mustelidae; genus Enhydra; species Enhydra lutris. The sequence continues at coordinate 19,264,830 of NW_019154107.1, read as the reverse complement.
CAGAGATGAGTAGTTGAGTACAATCAGGTATATGGTAAAGGCCTTTCCTATTTGGAAAGGTGAATTCTGATTACATATTTGTGGCTTCCACCATTAGTTAGCTACTCAACCCCCACTCTCCCCTTATTCTTTGATAACTAGATCTCAATTTTATTAGGGTGACAGTTGTGTTTAGCTCTCGGGTATAAATAGTGAATAACCTCAGCCAATCACATCAATGTTTTTGTCTCTTGCCAGATACTCCATTCTCAGCCTTCCTTGAAGCTAGGCTTGGCTATGTAGCCTCATTTTGATCAGTGGGGAAATATTCCAGGGCAGGAGCTTCTTAGAAATCTTATTATTTCATGATAAATGGAAATAAAGTGGATAGACTTGGCTGTTACCTGCCTTGCCTTTCCTCTTTTTGGTGTCTTGGATGTTTATGTGAGGCCTGGAGCTATAGCAACCATTTTGTACCCTGAGGCAATGAACACATGGATCAAAGGCCAACATTCAAAAAATGATGGGGAAGAAAGAAAAGATCCTGGGGTTTGTGGCTATCATTGAGCATCTCTGTATCCCAACCAGGACTACCTATCTCCAGACTCTTGTTATAAGAGAAAAATTATTCCCTTTTTAAAAGTCACTGTTCCAGGGGCACCTGGGTGGCTCAGTGGGTTAAGCCTCTGCCTTCGGCTCAGGTCATGGTCCCGGGGTCCTGGGATTGAGCCCTGCATCGGGCTCTCTGCTTGGCAGGGAGCCTGCCTCCCCCTTTCTCTCCGCCTGCCTCTCTGCCTACTTGTGATCTCTCTCTCTGTCAAATAAATAAATAAAATCTTTAAAAATAAATAAATACCCTGATATGAGGGAGAGGAGATGCAACATGGGGGGTTAAGGGGGTAGGAGAAGAGTAAATGAAACAAGATGGGATTGGGAGGGAGACAAACCATAAGTGACTCTTAATCTCACAAAACAGGGAGAGGGTTGGTGGGGGGGGGGGGGTGGGGAGAGGGGGGGGGGGGTTATGGACATTGGGGAGGGTATGTGCTATGGTGAGTGCTGTGAAGTGTGTAAACCTGGCAATTCACAGACCTGTACCCCTGGGGATAAAAATATATTATATGTTTATAAAAAATAAAATTAAAAAAAATAAATAAAATAAATAAATAAATAAATAAATAAAAGTCACTGTTCCAAACTGAGGGTTGCTGGAGGGGAGGGGCGTGGGAGGGATGCGGTGGCTGGGTGATGGACACTGGGGAGGGTATGTGCTATGGTGAGTGCTGTGAATTGTGTAAGACTGATGATTCACAGACCTGTACCCTTCAAACGAGTTATATATTATATGTTAATTTTAAAAAGTCACTGTTCATTGGGTTACTCACATCAACTGGGTAGCCAGAAAGCGCCAACCTAACAGGATGGCTAGCATTCATTTCCTTGTAAAGCAGTTTTTGCCCACACGTACCTGTTTCCATGGAAACATCTAGTATCACAGCTCTTTAAAGTGAGGCTGTCTTAGGTGGACAAATTTAACTGCAGTTTCCAGCCCCGGCCCGGCAGCACTCACAAAATTGTGATTGATTTTTCTTAAGTGCTATCCTAGAGCCCAGAGACAAAGCCTGGGGAGCAAGCTGTCACCTTTGCTGCCACAGCCCTGGATGATGTCCCTTCTCCTTCCACTTATCCTGCTCTAGGTCAAGGACAATGGGCACTCTCCCATCTGCTACCATGACAGTAGATCTTGAAATCCTCAAAGTCGATTTGGGAGGACAGAGAGGAAGCCCGCGGGAGCCTCAGCAACAAGTGGTGTGAAGCAATTACCCGCTTTTCCAGGAACTAGTGTCACCTCAACTTCAGCGATTTTATTATGGGCTGCCTACTTTGTCACTTTAGAGAGCTACTCGTGAAAATGGCCATATAAGAATAATATCTGAACAACTTGTGACATTTTAAGGCTCAATAACTCTTTCACCTAGGTACTTTTGACAGAACAGGCTGAAAGGGTTTTTTTGCCAAGCTTTTTGGTGTGGGCCTACAGGATTGATGGCTGCCCTGGAGGTCAGAAACAGGGGAGGTAAGGCAGAGTTTCTTTAAAACTGCTTAGGTCTCCCCCCCCCCCAATATCTTAAAATACACTTTAGTAAATCTGTTCTTTGGGGCTGAAGGAACCAGTGTGATAGAGTGTGGGTTTGGCCATGAGTGGTACCTTCCCTGTGTGCAAAATGAAACCGAAAGCTGCTGGGGTGGGGGAATGGGGGGGTGGGGGGTGGGTGACCATGGCTAAGAAATTCAGAAATTCTGGCTTTGTCATTATATGGTCCCAGGCAAGTGATTTAACCTCTTTGGCTTCATGGTTTTCATCTATGAAACGACACTGCTGACCAAGAGACTTCCCACGACCTTTCTGGTTCATGATTTACATGCTTTGTAAGTATGTGCATAACTTTCTTTCCTCCCTTCGTATTCATGTAGGTATTGTAGAGAACCCTCTGTGTAATCTCGTCCAAAGTAGTTTTGTTATGTTGACAATGGGTCTTCAGGTGCTTGCAAGGGAAAATGATTGTGGTTTACTGTTGTCTGGTTTCTATTCAGAAAGTTTTAGCCAGGGATCTTAGGAGAGCCAGATTATAAAATTCAGATCAAATCGCTTTCTACATAATCGACGCACCGAAAAAGGAGACTTGGGGTGATCTGGGCATGAAGATGTGAAGGGAGTGGCCACCACCACCCCTGGTTAGGGATCAGGTGGCCACGATGAACAAAAGTGTCACGGTGGCTGGTTTCGATCTTCATTTTACGCCTAAGGGAAGGAGAAGGAATAGAGAATCTTAGGAGGAGCTGGCTGTGTGGCTGAAGACGAAGAATGAATTAAATCGACACCTTTTCTCTGTTAAGGACGAGAAGGTCCCCAAATCCTCTTCATTAGATTTGAGCTTCCACAGATTCCAAGTTGGTCGCTGCCAAATAAATGGAGCTAAGGAGGCTTTTTCCTGGTCCTTAGCGAGGCTGAGGGGAGCACCTGGGATATATAGCCAGTGCTACGCACAGCAGGAGTTATAACCATGTAAGTTAGTAAATAAGGTCCTTGTCTTATACACGGTTTATTCCGTACATATTCACTGAGCCCTCCTATGGCTCACCAGGAGAACATCAGTGAACAAGAGAAACCAATCCCTGCCATCAGTGGAGATTACAGCCTAGTAGAAATAAAGCCTAGCCTGAATAAATTCAGTATTTAAGTATAAAGCCTAGCCTAGTATAAAGGCTGGCCTGAATAAATTCATATTGTGCTCCATATTTTATTACCCTGAATATGTCTTATTCAGGCACTCTCCCTCATTTGTTATCATTTTAATGTGGCTGTCTTCATAAAGAGTAAATTGTATGCCTCATCTCATGTTGCCTGAGGAAAGTTTAACAGGAGATAAAATCCATTCGCAGGCACCAGTGTTCAGCTGAGGATAATCACCAGAATCGTGACGATGGACACAGGAAAGAAATTTTCTGCTGGCCAGCTGCTATAGCCCATAATTACATGAACGGGTTTGGAAACCAAGGCCCCACTGTAGACCAAGATGTTATGGAAGGTGGGGTAGGACTGGACACTCCTGTTTTGTAAAAAGCCCCACTCATGCTGCTGGGACACAGGCATTGCTTTATAGGGCTTTGCAATGCAAATCTGGCACTATTTAATATTGCAAATTGCACAGGTGGTTGTAATAAAGGACTCGGCTTAATCTTGTGTGGTTCACTTAGCTTTGCCGCATTTATACCTGGTCACAGACTAGACTTTCTTTCTTTCTTTTTTTAAAGATTTTATTTATTTATTTGACAGAGATCACAAGTAGGCAGAGAGGCAGGCAGAGAGAGAGAGAAGAAAGCAGGCTCCCTGCTGAGCAGAGAGCCCGATGTGGGGCTCGATCCCAGGACCCTGGGATCATGAGCTGAGCTGAAGGCAGAGGCTTTAACCCACTGAGCCACCCAGGAGCCCCTAGACTTTCAATTACAAGCTTAATGCCAGGTACCCTTCCTATAAGTTTGCTTCATTAGTTGCAACACAAAATACTACTGACCATTTAGCAAGTTTTGAATCAACCAAAGCAGGCATCCTCACAATACTGAGAGAGTAGCCCTGTGTCTCTATGTCAAATGGATAGGTACATTAAATGTCTAATTAATTATGAAGAGGTACTTACAAAATAAGCCCTCCTAATTACACCAGAAAGGAACAACTCGTGACAAAATTTGTGCAGGTGCATGCATGTGATCTATATATCTATATAAATTTATAGATATGTTTATTACTGGGAAAGATGTATAATTTGAACTTTTGCTACAATTCATCAGTGCCCAAGGAAAGAAGTAGGTAGGTCCACTTTGTGCCAGAATAAACTCACAAGAGTTTATTCACAAGCTTTATTCATAACACTTGGAAACACCCTAAATGTCCTCCGAGGGAAGAATGAATGAATGAATTGTGGTATATTCACAATATGGAACGCTACTCAACAATAAAAAGAGAACTAATCACTGACACACGCAGCCACGTGGCTGGATCTCATGAGCATGTTGAACAGAAGACTACTTGCTGTGGGACCCCATTTATATGAAGTTCAAGAAGAAGGCAAAACAAATTACAGTGATACAGAAGGGTGGTTACTGTCCTGAGTCCTTTGTTGGGGGTTGGGGGGCAAGTGGTACTGAGTGGTATAAAGGAAATTTCTGTGATAATGGAAGTGTTCCTTTCCTTAATCTGGATAGTGAGTATACGAGTCATACAGTGATATCACTAAATTATGCGCTTAGGATTTGTACATATTGCTATGTGTAAACTGTATTTTTAAAAAAGATTTTATTTATTTATTTGACAGAGAGAGAGATCACAAGGAGGCATAGAGGCAGGTAGAAAGAGAGGGAAGCAGACTCCCCGCTGAGCAGAGAGCCTGATGCGGGGCTCGATTCCAGGACCCTGAGATCATGACCTGAGCCGAAGGCAGAGGCTTAACCCACAGAGCCACCCAGGCACCCCGTAAACTATATATTTTTTTAAAGATTTTATTTATTTGACAGAGAGCAAGATCACAGTTAGGCAGAGAGGCAGGCAGAGAGAAAGAGGGGAAAGCAGGCTCCCCGCTGAGCAGAGAGCCTGATGTGGGGCTCGATCCCAGGACCCTGGGACCATGACCTGAACCGAAGGCAGAGGCTTTAACCCACTGAGCCACCGAGGCACCCCTAAACTATAATTTTTAATAGCAAAATAAATCAGGGTATTGAACAACGTATCTGTCAAGTACTAGAAGAAATGGTTTCGCTGGTCATGAATACATTTTGTCTGAATGTCAAGATCCATTGGTTATAAGACACTAACCTTACTAGCCGTCCTGAAGAAGGGCCTTCCTAAGTCTTGTGTGTGAGATCTGCCCCTTTCTGGGCAAATGAACTGCAGAAAAAGCACATTACCTCTTCTGTGGAGCACCACCTTGCTAATCACACAGGGCTGCCTGGCTCTCTGGAAGGAAGCTGGAGAGCTCCTGGAATCGAAGGGCAGCCAAAACTACAAAGGGACAAATACTTAGACCAGAAATGTACCAGGCCCCAGGTAGTGTTCTCTCTCTTGATGACACTGGACTCTGCCTCTTTCACTTTCCACCGACCCATTTTTTCCTACCTCTCCACGGCTGCAGGTGACCTCCTATCACAACATAACACATACCTGACTTCCAAGTTTTATAATGTCCTTCAAATTTAGCCACACTGCGGGATCAAGCAGAACCACTGAAACTGAATGTCAACCTCCTGAGAGGGAATCTGATTGGCTTGGCCTCTGTCAGGTGGATTTACCCCAACTGCATCAACGCGGGTGTAAAAGTCCAGCCAGAGAGGGAGCAAGACTGTTTCACAGAGAACTGGGGATATTCGGAGCTAGCCACACTTGCCCAGAAGGGTCTACTATACTTGTATCAGGATGCATTTAAGTGAAATTATTAGAAACTCTGACTTCCAGTGGCTTAATCAAGTAAGAGGTTATTTTTTCTCACATAACAAGGTCCGGAAGTAGTGCACGGCTGATACTGTTTAGTGGTTTGTGACGTCAGTCAGAATGTCACAATTCTCCTTCCCTCCCCCCAGCTTCACCCATAGGCACAAAAAAGGCTGCTGTAACTCCAAACACCATGTTTATATCCAAGGCGGGAAGAAATGGGGAAGGGCAACACCAGTCATATCCATTCCTTTTTTTTTTTTTTAAATCAGTGAAGCAAAAGGTCTCCCAGAACTTACATGTCATTAGCTAGTACTGTGTGGCACAGCCACCTTCACAGAGAGATTGGAAAATCAAGTAATTATCTGAGAACACTGCTATGTTAAGTGAGATTAGGGTTCCGTTAGTAAGGATGAGGTAAAAATGGATATGTGGTGGGCAACAGACAGTGTCTGTCACCATAGTGAACTAGAGGGATCCATATTCTCTGGAAAAATTTATGTGAGCCATCCGTGATCATGTCTGAACACAGGTGACAGAAAACATACTTAATTTTTTTTTAATTCATTGCTTCTCACCACGCACTAAGCCACCGTATTATACATATTCAATTTTGCACTCCACTACACAGGATCCTTCAGCTAGGATTTGCATTCAATTTCAAAAGCTGTCATGGAGGTAATTGGTCAAGGCAGGTTTATCGGCTCCCAGACTCATTATCCAAGCACTACACAAATGCCTCTTCTATACAGATAATACAGGATTATAGGAAGGATGATTAAAGGAGCTCTGTTTTCTCTAAATATACCGCTATTTCAGAAGTGATGTCAAAGATAATGACTTCGGTATATGTTAATAGATACTATTCCATTTTAAGTCCATTCCCTAGTGCAAAACAGGTGTGGGAGAGAGTCTGGATTACCAACCGCAGGCAGTTTTCACCATTAGAAGGGATGGGTGGGACTAGATGGCTTTTAGGTGCCCCTCCATGCCCGAGATTATCCTTTCTAAATGGACTGCAATCACAGTCTCTCCAAATCACAGGGACATTTCCAACAATCAAGTCTGGACCGGTGCTACTTTGCAACCGGAAGATGATGTGTTCAGTGAGGTGAGAAAAATGCCATGGAAAAGGACAGAACGTCCTCATGCACGTGATAAGTAGAGAAAGTCAAATCTTCTAGCTGATTTTCACATACGAATGAAATTGTTAAAAGACTATTACCACTCTTAAATACACACTTAAATACTTATCATAAATATATTACTAGCAAAATTGGGGGGATATATTCATCACATGGGGGGGATCTTGTTTAGATATTTGTTCATCAAACATATGATCATGTTACAGCATATCATTCATGTTAATCTTGTTCTTGCTTCAACTCATATTCTACATTAAAAATATAAGGA
>NW_019154107.1:19213407-19252455 GCF_002288905.1 Enhydra lutris kenyoni | reverse complement strand
GATTCACAGACCTGTACCCCTGGGGCAAATAATACATTATATGTTTATAAAAAAAATTTAAAAAATTTTAAAAAGTACTATTAAAAATGTAACAAAAATAAAAGAAGACCCTTTTAATCTTGGAAAAAAAAAGAAATGTACCCGGCCCTAGCTGTCTATTAAGTACAGATTCTAAACAAGTGGTAGAGGTGAGGTTCAATTTGTTAACTACCCAGGGGAAGCTGCACATGGTACTGTCTGGTAGCTACTAAGAGGATTCCAAAGAATTTTCTAGGACATCCCCCTCTCCCTCGTGCCCTCAGTTTGACTGCTATACAATAGTATGGGTGCTCCTCTACTCAGAGGCAGTTCAAAGTGGACGAATTCTCACACGGGAGTACCAGAAAGGTGTTCTATGTGGGTTGATACATTTGTTATGGTACCAAAAGCCCTGAGCACTGTGAGGGGGAAGCAATGGAGACGAGGTTGAGAATGACTCCTTAACTGCCACCATTACCTCCGCTACTGTTGCCTAATTACTGCCATCTCAATAAACTGCGTTATGACCACTTATTCTCCCAAACTTCAGGTGATAGAATCTTTTGAGAGCAAGTCGATACAAACAAACAAACAAAAATTGCCAGAAATGGGCTACCCGTTATATTGTGGCCACAGCTGGTACTAATAAAAAACTCTGCCTCTGTTCTCCTGAAACTTATAATGATGTAAGTAGTATTGTTTTTGCGATGATTTCCCATAATAAAACGATTTCCAGATGAATAAAATACTTAAACACTTAAAAAGCAATCACACAAGTTGTAGAAGAAAACACACAGGGATGATTTTATATATGCTGCCAAATATGTGACAGACAATGTTAGTGTTTTAAGATTTTATTTGTTTATTTGGCAGACAGAGATTACAAGTAGGCAGAGAAGCAGGCAGAGCAGGGGGCGGGTGGGGAAGCAGGCTCCCCGCCGAGCAGAGAGTCCGATGCGGGGCTCGATCCCAGAACCCTGAGATCATGACCCGAGCCGAAGGCAGAGGCTTCAACCCACTGAACCACCCAGGCGCCCCAGTGTTAGTGTTTTAAATTTTACAAACCAAGAGAAAGTAACAATTCAAAGGAGAAACAGAAAAGGACATAAAAAAGGAATCTGCCCATAATGATATGCAAAAGACTTCAAACTTTGGCAAAAATCATCTTCAAACTAGAAAAATGTAAATGAAAATGAGAGAGCATTTTTAATCTAGCAGTGTGGCAGAAACAGGTGAGTACAATTTATAGCACAGGTAACTGGTGGGGCAACAAGCAATCTCACGCGGTCTTTGGGGTGGGGGTAAATAGGAACTTCCTCTTTGAAAGGCCATTTGGCAACACTGATCAAACACTGAGCACATGGAAACGATATAAGAAACCACTGACAGATGAATGGATAAAGAATTGTGGTATCTGGTATACACAATGGACTATTATTCAGCCATAAAAAAGGAGGAAATCCAGCCATTTGTGACAACATGGATGGATCTTGAGAGCGTTATGCAAAGGGAACAAGTCAGACAAATGCTGTGTGATCTCACTGACATGTGGACTCTCAGAACAAAACAAACCAAAACTCCATAGAAAAAGAGAGCAGATTTGTGGTTACCAGAGGTGGGAGGCGGAAGGGAGGAGGACCTGGAGGAAGGGAGTCCAAAGGTACAAACTTCCACTTACAAGTAGGTAGTAGGGATGTAATGTGCAGCGTAACAACCATAGGTAAGGCTGCTGTAGGATTTCTGGACAGTTGTTAAGAGAATAAATCCTTAATTATTCTTATAACAACAACAAAAAAGTTCTTATGACAAAGAAAATTTTTTTCCTTTTTCTGCTTTTTCTTTTTATTGTATCAATATGAGATGATGGATGTTAACTAAATACTGATAATCGTTTCACAATATATGTAAATCAAACCATTGTGCTGCATATCCTTAACTTACCCGTGATGGGTGTCAATTATATCCAAAAAAAAACCTGGAAAATATACTGGGGAAACAACTGTCTTAGCTATAGGTATACAAAGATGTATGTCTGATACATGACAGCGTTATAAGCAATGGCAAAACACTAGAAACAACCAGAATGCCCGTTAAGAGGGTATGGTTAAATGAACTGTGGTACCACCTGGACAATGAGATACTGTCCAGCCATGAAAGGTACAAAGTAGATCTGTACCTGTTAACATAACGAGTTCTTCAACAGACAGGGTCGGATTCAAAAAGTAGGGTACATGGCAGCGTCTGTAACCTGCTCTGCTCGCACATGCCTGTGTGTGGGCATGTCTAGAATATTCCTCGGAAAATTCGCAAGAAACAGGTAAAATTGTCTGCTTTGGGGGATGAGAACTGGAGACTGCCAGTTTGAGATGAGAGGAACACTGATCTCTTGTTTGATATACCCCCTTGTACACCTGGGTGTGTGTGTGTGTACCAAAAGCATGCAGTCTTTTTTAAAATGGAAATCTAGTTAATACGAATAAATAGAAAAATTGAATAGTCCCTAAAGGTGTACAGAAAAACAAAAAGAAAACCTAATAGCCTTCCTATTACTTTAGAAAAATCAATGCTTTTAAAAGGATAACTTTTTTTTTTTTTTAACAATGATCTAGTGATTAGGCTGTGGAAGGCTGACTTTTCAAGGACTATTGAATTTCATTCAGTAGACAGAGAATGACCTGAAAAGCAAACTAATGACAGCTTCTCAGTCAGGAAGGGAGGTATGGTTATTTACGTAACTCTGAGGACACACGAAAGATAATGTCTGCATTATCTTCATGGCTCATCTTCCACTGCAGAGAGGCCAAATGGACAAGACCCTCCAGTTACACCTATGCCGGGACTGGTCCAGGAGGATTAAAGTATTTCTGAGGCACTGAGCCATTATGAAATTTGAAAGCAACCACTTCTGTCAAATTGGGGGAAAAAAAAACTCCACAACAATTATTCTCTCTTTAAAGTACAATGGAAATAAGTGTGTTGGTCTTTTATGCGGGTAAATACAGAGTAGCTGTGCTATACTTCGTTACTCAATGCAAACGAAACAAAACAAAAGAAAACAAAAACCACGAAAAGCTGCCTATCAAAAGGTACCACTTCTATGGTTGAATGAATAGTCCTGTTACCTGTCAATCAATGAAGAGGTTCATTTGGCGCATTTCTTACATCCTCAAGAGCAGCTCAGGGGAAATATTGCAGCTGGACGTGATATGGTCATGCCTTAGGGGAACATAGAGTTTTGTCGTTGGGGACAGCTTTTGGTTTTAATGGATGCAGTACTGAAGACCAAGTTACTGGCATTTGGAGGAAGGAGAAGCCTGAGGAGGCTTCACAGAGGATCTGGAACGAAGCTGCGCCTAAAGTTAAGAGTACCCGGGGAGGTAAAACAGCATGAGCAAAGGCCCAGAGGTGGACTACCAGCAAATTGAGAAAATAGACACCAGTGGAATAGCACACCATGTTGTGAAAGACAGAGAGAGAACATTCAGGTTGAACAGAGAAACTCAGTCCACTTTGCGGCAGGCTTGGAAGCCATGAAGAAGAGTGCAATTCATGTGTTATCCATGTACTTACAAAATTCTGTCTTACCACGTGATAATGGATGACTGGGACAATGGGGAAACCATTAACCACATGTCCTTGTGGTTAAATACTTGAGATAACCTAAATATTAGGTTTAAAAAGACCTCCCCCACACACAACATATGATTTCTCAGTACAGTGGGTCAGAGTTTGCAAAGAAAATATTTGACCAAAGGTTCCTCTTTTTGCATAATCCCTAATCTCACAACTCCATTTGGGAAATGCCAGGGAGGCAACAGGGAACCTCTCCTGCTTCCAGACTAAGGAAGTGGGGTGAGGACTTGCACAAGGTCTACAAGCTGTGAGGTGTAAAATGAGCTAAATTGTTGACATGAAAGAAAACCTGGGAATTCTCTTCTATGACTCCACAAGTTTTCCTCCAACTGGAGTTCCTCTCCCATACATAGAATTCTGACACCTCTCCACTACTCTGAGAAGTGTGATACTAGGAAATACCAAGTGGGAGGGCAGTGCTTGTGGAAGGCTCCTCAGATGAAGAGGGAGCTGAGAAGCAGGAAGGAAGACAGATGGTAAAGAGGAGCAGAAGCTCTGGCAATGATGTCTTGGGAAAGACAAAGGAAGAGGAGAAGTTGGCCTACGCGTCTGTACCGTAAACCATCCTCAGGGGGCACCTGAGAGGCGTGTGTGAGAAACGCGGATGGTATCGCTTTTCTGCACCTCTGGGTGCAGGGCCAAGGGGATACCAGTTGGTGGGGGGGTGGTTTGGGGACAGGAGTTGAGCTGGATCCACACCAACATCACTTTTCCCACCTTAAGTCTCCCAGGGCCTGCCTCCCCATCCCTGGAGTATAGTGGTTCACTATGGTAGACCACTTGGGAGTTCAAAGTCAACAATTTCAAGTCACAAAATCAGAAAGACTGAGATCCTGGACAGGACTAGACACAGTCAAAAGTCTTAACAAATGAAAATCTATCTTCCACAACAAATCACAACATATCTTTTTATTGAAACTGGAGGGAAGAAAGACAACTCTCAAGTGAGCTGAGGAAAAGAAAAAGAAAAAAATCACCAAATACTAATTTAAGGTGATAAAATGTTAAATGATAAAATGATAAATTAAGGGGATAAAATGTTAAATGTTAAATGATAAAATGTTTCTCCTTATTTGGAAAGCTGCTTGTAAGGTCACATGTCAGTGAATGTGAAAATATTTCTTATGGGCTGCTTTTGATCCACCCATACTTACTCTACCATAAAGATGACCTTCAACGGGAATTGCCTTCAACAAAGGAATTTTGTAGAACTCACTGCCTATAGCTAGAGAAAGACTACAGAAGTGATCTTCAGAACCAACCAAATATCTTAAATTTATTTATCAAGCAATAGTATGTGTATATTTTGCAAGTACTGTGTCAAACTCTGTATAGAGTCTACAGAATTAATAAAAGACACAGTGCATGGGGCGCCTGGGTGGCTCAGTGGGTTAAGCCTCTGCCTTCAGCCCAGGTCATGATCCCAGGTTCCTGTGATGGAGCCCCGTATTGGGCTCTCTGCTCGGCAGGGAACCTGCTACTCCTCCTCTCTCTCTGCCTGCCTCTCTGCCTACTTGTGATCTCTCTGTCAAATAAATAAAGAAAATCTTAAAAAAAAAAAAAAGACACAGTGCATGACCTCAGAGACTGAGAGCTACACACACACCCACCAGAGCTGCAGACACTGTCTGAGGAACAGAATAATGGAGGGAAAAATACAAAGGTGCTTGTTACTGAAATCTCCAAAGCCAGCTTGGTCTAATTTAGAAAGGCTGAAATCTTGTATTAAATGCTTTCCTTAATCTGGATTTAAATGAGATGGGGGAGCTATTGATGTGACAGAAACAAGGCTGTGATCTGTGGGGATCAGTATTAAGGAGTTGTGTGCTAGGAGTCTGCCACCACTTTCCCAGCCCTTTGGGTCATTCCAGGAATGTACCAGAAGAGTTCAGACGATAGCAAGGGCCTCTCAGCTTTAGTAAGGATACTCCTTTAAGTCAGGCATGTGGGGTTCGATGTTCAAGAATAACCAAGGATCCAAATGATTGCTCTGGATACAACACCTCACTTATCAGTTTCCAACAGCTGTTATCACTGGACTAAAGGTAGTGGGAATATAGTTAAATCTGTCCATCCTAGCCATGGTCTCACAGTTAGTCCTATAATCTTCACCCCATTTGCAAATTCTCTGTGACCCTGGGAAGTAAGACTGCCAAAGGAATGCTGGGATTTCTGGTTCCGGAAGTGGGGTCACCAGCAATTAAGATCTGCAACGGGCCAGGCCAGATCAATGTGTCCTACCTTCTATGAGACCACAAGGTCTCTGCAGCTAGTTTCTGTTCCCCTAGACCTGATGGGAAGTGGGGAGATGAAATTCACTGACTCTATCACAGGCCCAAATATCTGCCTCCTTCTCTTTTTTTAGGAAGTGTTCCATCCTCCAGCAGCCGAAATGGTACCTAAATCTACATGTGGCCCTGTTGGTCCTGGTTGTTTTTCCACGTCTGAGACCCCAAGAGTCACCTGCTCTTTTGCCTTTAGGCCGTCTTTCTCTGGAGACTTCCATGCTCTCTATTTCACCGGAGCAGTTAGGGAGATCTTAGGAGAGCAGAGTTCCAGAAAACTCCAACTGGTCAATAAGATGAGCACTTCAGGCATGGCAGAGCAAGAGGGCTGCAAAGAAACACAGAAGGAGACTAAACTCTGTCACCTGAGGATCTGCTTATCAGCCCTTCTGGGGGCATCCCCATTTTATGCCTTTTTGTATGTGCCCCAGAGCTCTCACCTTGGCTAAGTCTTGAAGTTGGACGGGATATATTTTAGCAGAAAACAAAGAGGGAAGAGCATTCTAGGTAGGAGTGACAGTGTGAGCAATGGCCAAGTGTCATGCTTCAAGCACTCTGAAGAAGAGAAATGAAGGGAGCTTATTGATAGACTGAGATAAAAGACAGAGAAGACTTGATGACATAATGAGCGTCTGAGTACAGGGAGGGGTAAATGGAGGTTCTGTTCAGCTATCTTCCATTTGCAGGGAAAATGGAATGACAGGAAATTTCCACTGTGTAAGAGGAAATGGTCAGAGCATCTGATGACACGGTTGAGTGCAAGAAAATGCCGAGACCACAGTCTGCAGAGTAACTACTCCTTTTTCGTTCTTGATCAAGGGCAGATTTTCTCACTAGTAAGTAGTATTTAATTAGCAAGTTTCAAAGTTTAATAATAATATGTCACCAAATAGAGCCACATAATTTAAAAATGGCTGAACCAAATTTTAACTCCCTTTGTCAGTGCCCTTACAAAAAAAAATTTTTTTTTTAAATTCCGCTTTGTATTTCTTCAGTGTCTGTCTTGTTTACTATCTCTCTCCATCTCCCCTTACTTGGGCTTCAGCTCAGTGTTACACGAACTCTACTAAATTTGGGAAGGTCCAGTTACATCTCTAAGTAAAGGACTTTTGTCAGATAATCCTGTCAGAACACACCTTCAAGGAGAATTTATTATGGAGTAAAGCGGATGGGAAAAAGGGGTTTTGATCACTGGCAGAAAGGAATACACTTCTAAACAAGAATCCGTGTGAAAGTGCTGTATAAATGATAACAGTGGCAATGACTATAATTATTCAGTCTTTTGGTTCTACTTTTTTGAATTCGAACTTAGGATCCCATGCAAAAGATTGCATATAGGTATATAACTTAGCCCCGCATGTCTTTTCATACACTTGTCTACACAATTATGTCTTCAAATAGAAGAGTGAGGGTGAAACATTCCTTGGAGTAACCCACCTTTCCTAGTAAATTGCATTGGCATTGGCATAAGAATTAATGGACTGGCCTGTGGCATCCTCACTGGGATCAAGAATGGGAGGGAAGGCCCCAGAGAAAGAGAAGTGGAGGTCTCCAATATGTGATGTGGTATGGGTCAAAGCGTATCCCTCCAAAAAAAAATGTTGACGTCTTAATCTCCAGTACCCATGAATGTGACCTTATTTAGAACTTGATGAGTAAGTTGAGGTCACTGGGGTGGGCCTTGATCTGATAGGACTTGTGTCCTCACAAAAAGTGGAACTTTGGACACAGGCATGCACACAGGGAGGACAATGTGAAGGCACAGAGCACGCCACGGGAAGATGGAGGCAGAGGTCCACAAGGCAAGTGATGCCACAGCAAACCAGCAGAAGCTTGGGGAAAGGCACGGAACAGATCCTACCTCAGGGCCCTTAGAAGGAAGCAACCCTGCCAATACCCTGATCTTGGACTCTGCCCTCTAGAACTATGAAGCAATAAATTCCTATTGTTTATAAAACCAAGTTCATGGCACTTTGTTACAACAGCCCTAGGAAACTAACAGAGTGGTAAGGGCAAGAGGTGAGGAACAGCACCATTTCTCGCAAGGAACAGAGCTCCCCTTCCTCTGGATGTTCCCCCATGATGTCCCCCTCAACTCTAGTTTTTAGCAGTTCAAGGTCAGGAACAGGATTAAGAGCTGCAGGGCCACACGTGGTATTTACAAAAAGCAATATCCTAAAACCAAATACACATACCCAGCCTGGGTGACTGTGTTGTCCAGAGATACCTATGAAGTTCCAGTTTGAGGCCAAGTGGGTGACCTTGCCAGATGCCTCACTGCCTCCTCCTACAAGGACACAGAAGGCCCCTGAGAACCTTGGGGGTGGCAGGGTCAAAGTAGCAGTGCACTGTCCCTTCAGTTTGGCCTTCAAGAACGCCCTTTTAGGACTACATGATCACTGCAGTTAACACTGCTATACGGTATATTTGAAAGTTGCTAAGAGACTAGATCCTAAAAGTTCTCATTGCAAGGACAACATTCTTCCTTTTTTTGGTATCCACGTGAGATGATGGATGTCAACTAAACTCTCTCCACTAATCATTCCACAATACATGTAAGTGAATTCATTATCCGTATACCTTAAACTTATATAGTCCTGTATTGTCAATTACATCTTAGTCAAAAAACAGAACAAACAAACAAAAAAACAAAACAAAAACCCTAAGACGTCCTCTCAGCTGAAGCAGGTCAGAGGCTGACCAGGCTGGCTCCAGGGCTCCCATCTTCCTTCTGACCAAAGCAGCTATGCTTTTCTCTCCTTTCTGAAAAGCATTTCTACATTCGATTCCAATTAAATGAAGGGTTCCCCAGATTAAAGACAAATGCCTTGACACTCCTTTGTAAGACCCCTGGCTTCAGACAAACTCATCTAGTAATCATTCTTCATACACTCTCCACCCTCCCTGACTTAATGTCTTTCCCTCTCCTGGGAATGCCCTTACTCTTGATTCCACCAACTATAGTACTGCTGTGCCATAGTCTTTTTGCCATTTAAAAATACTTGTTCCCTGCAAAAAGAAGTCCAATTCTACTAATCTTGGGCTAGAATTCTTAGAAGCCATAGAAAGTAGACCAGCTCTCCGTGTGGATGGTTATATGCCCAAATTCTAGTCATTGAGACAAAGGGGAGGTTTGCTGGGAGGCACCTAGGAAAGGGTTGCCTACTTGATAAGAAAGCAGAATTCTTTGTCCCATCTTTCCTGCTTCCAATCCTCTTCTTTTTGCCTATGAATATAGTTGAATGAGGATGTGATTCTCAGAGCTACAACAGCCATCTCTTGATTGTAAGGCGGGGAAAAGAGGCATGCTACACATTTGCAACATGGAACTTGAAGGTAATATGTTAAATGAAATAAGACAGGACAATACTGTATGATCTCACTTATATACAGAATCTTTAACCACCCCCTCCCCAAACAACAAAAATCAAGCTCATAAGTACAGAGACAGAATAGTGATCATCAGAGGTGGGGGGAAGGAGATGGGCAAAATGGGTGAAGGGGGTCAAAGGTACAAACTTGCAGTTATAAAGCAAGTCATGCAGATTTAATATACAGCATGGGGATTATAGTTAATAACCCTATATTGCATACTGAAAGTTTTGCTAATAGAGTAAATCCTAATCATCACAAGAAAAAAAAAACTATGTATGATGATGGAAAGAAACTGTGATCATTTTGCAATATATACAAATTTAGAGCTTCACATTCTACACCTAAAACTAATACGATGTTGTATGGCAATGATCCCTTAATTAAAAAAAAGAGAGAGAGCTGCAGAGACACTGACCCAGAACCCTGACATCCTTGAACACCCAAATCAGCACTGGCGGTCACCTAGCCCCCGACTACTTGTGTAAGAAAGAGCCCTCTTCGATTCACTGCCAATTAAGTTTTTTGTTTCAGTCAAATGCACACCTCACTGATACATTTCCCATCCTCCAAGGCCCCTTCCAGGGAACATTCAGAGATCTCCCCACCTGCAAAGCAGACAAAATTTTCCTCTCTTTACTTCCATCTTCTGGGGCGCCTGGGTGGCTCAGTGGGTTAAAGCCTCTGCCTTCGGCTCAGGTCATGATCCCAGGGTGCTGGGATCGAGCCCCACATCGGGCTCTCTGCTCAGCAGGGAGCCTGCTTCCTCCTCTCGCTCTCTCTGCCTGCCTCTCTGCCTACTTGTGATCTCTATCAAATAGATAAATAAAATCTTAAAAAAAAAAAAGATTTACTTCCATCTTCTTTGTACCTCCAGTTGCAGCTGTTAATGTTCCTTATCACATTTGATAATTCATATTTAAATTTCATTTTTCTTTTAAATGACAGGCCCATGAGGACAAGACCTTCCTGTGTTCTTCCTCTGATAGAAGTGATCTTTTAAAACAGTGCTTTTAAAAATTTTAATTGATGTATACTTGACAATGTAACATTAGTTTCATGTGTACAACATAGTGATTTGACAAGACTCTATATTACGCTATGTTCCCCGCAAGGGTAGCTGCCATCTGTCAGCCTACAGTGCTATTACAGTACCATTGACTATACTGCTTATGCTGTGCCTTTTCTCCCTGCGACTTACTCATTCCGTAACTGGAAGCCTGGACCTCCCACTTGCATTCAACCATTTTGCTTAGCTCCCACCGCCCCCATCCAGCAACCACCAGTTTGTTCTCTGTACTTATTTCTGCTTTTTGTTTATTCATTTGTTTTGTTTAGATTCCACATATAAGCAAAATCGTATTTCTCTTTCTCAGTCTGACTTACTTCACTCAGCATTATATCCTCTACACTCATCCACGCTGTTGCAAATGGCAAGATCTCACGGTTAATTATGGCTGAGTAGTGTTTCACTACACACATACTCCCCACATCTTCTTTATCCATTCATTGATCAGTGGTCACCTGGGTCGCTTCTGTATCTTGGCATTTGTAAATCATGCTGCAATAAACATAGGGGTGCATGTAGCTTTTCAAATTAGTGTTGGTTTTCTTTGGGTAAATACCCAGTAGTGGAATTACTGGATCATATGGTAGTTCTACTTTTAATTTTTTGAAAGGACTACAGTGGCTGCACCAATTTACATTCCCACCAATGGTGCACAAGGTTTCCTTTTTCTCCACATCTTTCTCAACACTTGTTTCTTGCCTTTTTGATTCTAGCCCTTCTGACAGGTGTGAGGTGATAGCTCAGTGTGGTTTTGATTAGCATCTTCCTGATGATTAGAAATGTTAAGTGTTAAAAATGCTTCTAAAACTTGAATGTGTATACAAACTGTGTTATGCTCTCGTTAGAAGTGGAGATCCCTGGCCCCAACCACTGAGCATCTGATTCAGTGGTTCTGGGGTAGAGCTCAAGAGTATGTATCTCAGGAAATTCTCAGATGATGCAGGTGCACTGTGCAGGGTCCCTCTGAGGAAACGCTGCTGTAAGACACAGGGCACCATTTGTATAATCCTTGTCACACACCACCTCCGTTAACCTCTTTCCTTTTTGTTTTGTATCCCCAGTGATTTTGTGAACTCCTGGAGATCAGGAACCATATTTCATGCCCCTTGGTACCTCCAGGCTACCTCGCCCAGTGGCCCTCAAGGATCTTCACTGGGTAACTGAATGGAATGAATGAGTGACGTGAATACAGCCCCTAGACTTCAGGTGTGGTTTCTTCTTCTCCCCAACAGTGGTAAATATGGCACAAACCACTGCCTCAACTGATATTTCTGCACGGTTTCAGAATTCAAGTCAATAAGATGCAGCCAAGAGCC
The DNA here is from genome assembly GCF_002288905.1 of Enhydra lutris kenyoni. Classification (NCBI taxonomy): domain Eukaryota; kingdom Metazoa; phylum Chordata; class Mammalia; order Carnivora; family Mustelidae; genus Enhydra; species Enhydra lutris. The sequence continues at coordinate 19,240,762 of NW_019154107.1, read as the reverse complement.
CTTTTCTTAACAGTGGACCCCGTTACAATGTAGAGACACTAGGATTTCACGCCTGATTCCTGTTGCATGAAGTCACATATTTTTATAAGTTACGAATTTTTTATTATACACTTTGTTCCCTCTGGTTCTCTGAGCCAAGAAGTGCCACTTAAAATAATCTAGTAAGTAAATAAATTTTCCTCCAGGCAAAAACTCTTTGTCACATACGTGCATTATCTGGTTAGAAAACATTACCCAGAGTGGTAGGAGAACACAGAGAGCTCTTCCCAGAACCTGTAATGGTTGAATTGTTGCAAGGAACATTAAATTGGATTCTTATTTTGTTTTTGATGGGCCTTGTTCTCAGGGAGGCCACTCAGGAAGAAGGCAGTCTATGGTATTAGGACAGTGTGGGGGCCAAGGCCATGAGAGGAAATATTTCCTTTCACCCAAAAACTAGAAATTAATCTCTTTGCTGATGGCCAAGCCTTAAGTAGCAGCATTTCTTTTTTTATAGTTTTTTTATTATGTTAGTCATCATATAGTACATCATTAGTTTTTTGACAGCAGCATAATTTCTGAATGTTGTTTAGAGAGTTTAACAAGAAATACTAGCAGTAGGATACCAGGTCTGTGCCACTTTTTCAAAAGCGAAGGCAATGGTTTAAAAAAAAAAAAGACCCACAGAAGGACATCTCCAGTGAAAATTTGCTGAGTTGTTTCCTCTTTGTTCTCTGTTAACAGCAAGGGTGAAACGACCTGTTTAGGCCATAAGAAGAAAACGTGATGAAGATAAAAGCTGATAGGAGATTCACTTCCAAGGTTTAAAAAGTACCAATGAAAGATAAATGGTGTGGGCTCTATTTAATACATTCCAACCTCTGACTTTACAGTGGGGATCTGCTGGTGAAAACACTACCCTCTCCGAGCCCCAGAATAATCACCTGAAAATGGAGACAGTAATAGAAGTTATCTTATAGAGTATGTCCTGGCTCCTCACAGTGTGGACCATGAACCTGGAGCATCAACACCACCCAGGATCTTATAAGACCTGCAGAATCTGCCCTTTAGCAAGATCCCCAGGTGATTTCTATGCATGGTAAAATTTGAGAAGCACTGGATACGTAAGAACAGAGTCTCTTGAGAAATGGTCTGTTCATGTCTTCTGCCCAATTTTTTTTTTAAGATTTTATTTATTTGACAGAGATCACAAGTAGGCAGAGAGGCTGGCAGAGAGAGAGAGAGGAAGGGAAGCAGGCTCCTCACTGAGCAGAGAGCCGGATGCGGGGCTCGATCCCAGTACCCTGAGATCATGACCTGAGCCAAAGGCAGAGGCTTTAACCCACTGAGCCACCCAGGCGCCCCCTTCTGCCCAATTTTAAATTGGATTGTTGGTTTTTTGGATGTTGAGTTATATCAGTTCTTTACATATTTTGGATACTAACTCTTACTGGATATGTCCTTTGCAAGTATCTTCTCGTATTCCCTCAGTCGTCTGATAGTTTTGTTGACTGTTTCCTTCACCGTCTGGAAGCTATTTTGATGTAACCCCAATAGTTTCTTTTTGTTTTTGTTTCCCTTGCCTCAAGAGACTTATCTAGAAAATTGTTGCTACGGCTGATGTCTGAGACATTTCCGCCTGTGCTCTCTTCTAGAATTTTTATGGTTTCAGGTCCCACATTTAGGTCTTTCATCCATTTTGAGTCTATTTTTGTGTATGGTGTAAGAAGGTGGTCCAGTTTCATTCTTCTGCATGTAGCTGACAACTCTTCCCAATACCATTTGAAGAGATTGTCTTTTTCCCATTGGATATTCTTTCCTGTTTTGTTGAAGATTAATTAACTATGTAATTGTGAGTTTGTTCCTGGGTTTTCTATCCTGTTCTACTCCTCTGTGTGTCTATTTTTGTGCCAATACCATACTGTTTTGATGACTACAGCTTTGTAATATAACTTGAGGCCTGCAATTGTGATACCTCCAGCTTTGCTTTTCTTTTTCCAAATTGCTTTAGACATTTGGGGTCTTTTGTGGTTCCATATAAATTTTAAGATTGTTTGCTCAACATCACACATCATCAGGGAAATGGAAATCAATACTACAATGAGATATCACCTCACACCTGTCAGAATGGCTAAAATCAACAACATAAGAAACAAGTGTTGGTGAGGACATGAAGAAAAAGGAACTCTTATGCACTGTTGGTGGGAATGCAAACTGGTGCAGCCACTCTGGAAGACAGCATGGACATTGCTCAAAAAGTTAAAAATAGAATGACCCTATGACCCAGCAATTGTACTACTAGGTATTACCCAAAGGATACAAAAACACTGATTTCAAAGGCATACGTGCACCCCCATATCTATAGCAGCATTATTTGCAGTAGCCAAATTATGGAAGCAGCCCAAGTGTCCATCAACTGATGAATGAATAAAGATGTGGTGTATATATACACAACGGAATATTACTCAGCCATAAAAATGAATGAAACCTTGTCATTTGCAATGACATGAAGTCACAATATGATGCTAAGTCAGAGAAAGACAAATACCATATGATTTCACTCCTATGTGGTACTTAAGAAAACAAATGAACAAGGCGGAGTGTGGGAGAAAGAAAAAGAGAGACAGACAGACAGACAGACAGACAAACCAAGAAACACACTCCTAACTCTAGAGAACAAACTAATGGTTACCAGAGGGGAGGTGGACAGGGGGATGGGTGAAACAGGTGATGGGGAGTAGGGAAGGCATTTGGTATGATGAGCACTGGGGGATGCATGGCAGTGTTGAATCATTATATTGTACACCTGAAACTAGTATTACACTGTATGTTAACTGCACTGGAATTAAAATAAGTTTAAACCCCTCTAAATCCCAGGCTGACTTTCCAAAAGTCCTTCTTAATGTAATTTTTTCTCTAATCCATGTTTACAGACAAAATTTATAAATATATATTAAACAATGAAAAAAAAAAAAGAAAATGTCTCTTGAGCCCAAACTACCTGAATCCTAGCTCTACTAGTTACTATCTCTGACTCCTTAAATTGTGCCTCCATTTCTTAATCCATAAAATGGGGATGATAATAAAAACTTGACTCAGTGTTGAGAAGAGTAAGTGAATAAACACGTGAAGAGCTTATAAAAGGGCATAGCACATAAGTATTCAGCAAGACTGCTGTTATAGTGAGGATTAACGGATTAATGAGTTGTAAATGCTGAGTTCAGTAAATGAACAAAGTACTTGGTAGATATTAGCTGCAGTGGACAAAACACTGTTGGGTGTTGTCAGGAAAGGTGATTTAAAAATAGACCCTGGGGCGTCTGGGTGGCTCAGTTGGTTGGGTGACTGCCTTCGGCTGTGATCATGATCCCGGAGTCTCAGGATTGAGTCCTGCCATCGGGCTCCCAGTTCCAAGGGGAGTCTGCTTCCCCCTCTGACCTCCCTCTCATGCTCTCTCTCTCACTGGGTGTCGATCAAATACATAAGTTTAAAAAAATTAAAAAAATAAATATAGACCCTGACCAGGGTGTCTGGGTGACTCAGTTGGTTAGGCGCCTGACTCTTGACCTCAGCTCAGGTCTTGATCTCAGAGTTGTGAGTTCAAGCTCCGCACTGGGCTCCATGCTGGGCATGGAGCCTACTTAAAAAATAAATAGGAAAAAAAAATAGACCCTGACCTCATGACACTTAGGACCCATTGGTGCTAATCCTGCTTACACACAATGCCCATAAAAAAAAAGCCATCACAATAACCGTCTTTCTGAGGCACCCACTCAGCTGTAGTCAAGGTGTCCATGCCACAGCCTGGATTTTAAATGATGGATCTAAACTATAATTCATTAGCCCAGCTTGAGTTAATACTGCTCTAGACGCCATGAAGTGACTAATATGGTGTGGGTGAAAAGCCACATTCCTGGGCTCCCTCATTTTCAAGCAGTTCTCATATATTGCTCCTTGAAATTTATAAAGTAGACAGCATTCAAAAGACCCCTATCTAGTAAATTATGTGGAAACAAGTTGATTTTGCTCGTTTTGGGGGGAAAGGGCTTAGTTGTTACTTGATTCTATACATCTACACTATTTCCAAGGTGTGTCCCGCAATGGTTCTTAAACTTGGCTGCCTATTTGAATCATCTGGAGCACTCTTCCAAAACACTAATACCCAGGCCCCACTGCCAGAGATACAGATTTAATTGCTTTAGAGTAAAGCTCAGGCATGGGTATTATTCTTAAAGTTCCCCGAGTGATTATAATGTGCAGCCATGGTTGAGAAACACTGCTATAAAACACATTAGGCCCAAAGGTGCCCCCAGTTACTGGAGGGAATTAGCAGAAAGTGAGTAAGAATCAAGGGCAAAAGAGGAAGAGAAGGGAAGGATACCAGAAGGGATGGCTAATCAGCATTCTGCTTCTATGTCGTGGGATAAACCACCAGAAATGTGGCTTTTTTTCTCTACCAGGCCATCTAGGGGTTTTATAAATGTGATAGTTTCAGACATTCATCACAGGTCCAGCATAAATCAGAACCCTGAAGTAGCAGGAAAAAAAGGGGACAGACCCAGAAATGTAGAACTGACCTATAGCCTTTACTCAAAGCTTTGCAAGGACCATCCCCCAGACTCATTTTCCCTATCAGCCAAACCTGGAAACAACCCGCATGCGAGCAGAATGGGTTAAACATATGGCAATAAATTTACTGTGACCATTGCAAGTGATGAAATAAAGTGTGGGCTGCAGGTACACTCAGCACGGATAAATCTCACAGATCACATTGGGAAGGCAGACATAAGAGCACAAACTATGTGATTACATGTGTCTGAAACTCAGGAATGAGCAAAACCAATCAGTGGTGAGAGCAGTCGGTAGAGCAGGTCTCTCTCAGAGGAGGGACCGACTGGGAAGAGCCTGAGGGGGCCTGCTGGGTGGGTGCTGGAAATGCTCTATATCCTGGTCCAGGTGGCGTAATAACGTGTGCACATACATACCCCAGTCACTGAGCTGAATATTTCAGATGGTGCACTTGACCGGAGGCAAGGTATACCTCAATATAAAATAAAGAAAAAGAAATGTATTTGCAATTATTGTTCACTCAGTAAGTATTTATTGAAGGTCTACCCTGAGCCTGGCCATGTGTTAGGTGCTGAAGAAAGAGGGTGTACTAAACCGACAGAGCCCTTGCCCTCTTGGCACTTATATTCTAATGAAAATACACAATGTGGAACATAAAGAAATACATGTAATAGGTCATCACGAGGTTGTGATTGTGATTAATGCCATGAAGAAAAACCAAGCAGGGTACGGGGCTGTAATGTATGGGGAGGGGGCATGGGGGGAATGGGCCATGCTGTTTTAGATGGCAAAGTCAGAGAAGGCCTTTCTGAGAGGGCACCGTTCCAGCAAGCTTAAGGCACCTGGTTTCCAGCCCATAGCAGATTAGAGGCAGTGCATTACATGAGGATGGCAATGTCGTTTGAAGGCAGACAAATTGACAAAACAAAGAGTGTCCAATGAAAACAAGGGAAGGATGCAGAAGCTATAAGCTAGCAGGCCTGAGCACTCCAACAACCCAGCATGAAGGCCACATACCTTCCCGCCTCATTAGCCTCATTAGGACATCCCCATGACAAACTGCAAAACAGCCTTCTGTTCTATCACTTCTCTTGCCGTGTCATCTCCACTTCCTTCCCTCTCCTCCACTACACAGTATCTTGAAGGCAGGGATTAGGTCCTGTTTTTCATTGTATCCCCAGCACCGACTACCATGAGGGGACACAGGCAAGGGAGTCAATAAATGTTTACTCTTTGTTTGGCTCTCTGATGGTGAGTCACCTCGAAAATATTGCTACAACACTACTATTTCCAGAATTCTCTGTGTCAGCATATAATAGAATTTATAATTCAGAATGAATAATACATCAAGTTTTAGCTTTTAAGATTGAGTGTTCAGGGGCATCAGGGTAGCTCAGTCGGTTAAGCGTCCGACTCTTGATTTTGGTTCAGGTCATGATTTCAGGGTCGTGAGACTGAGCCCTGCCTTGTGTTCCACACTGGGCATGGAGCCTGCTCAAGAGTCTCTCTCTTGGGGCACCTGGGTGGCTCAGGGGGTTAAAGCCTCTGCCTTTGGCTCGGGTCGTGGTCCCAGGTTCCTGGGATGGAGCCCCGAGTCAGGCTCTCTGCTCAGCAGGGAGCCTGCTTCCCTTTCTCTCTCTGCCTACTTGTGATCTCTGACTGTCAAATAAATAAATAAAATCTTAAAAAAAAAGAGTCTCTCTCTTCCTCTGCTCCTTCCCCCGCCCCCATCCTCTCTCTACAAAAAAGAGAAGGAAAAAAAAAGATTGAATGTTTAAAACAAGACAAAAGTGTCAGCCATCTGGATCTGGAGAACTCACAGGAAAACTCATTTCCCAAAGTTGCTAAGGAAATGAGGTGTTACCGTGCTAATCAATCTTGTCTTGACATCACCTGATCTCTCTCTGCCTCTGCCTCTCAGCCTGGAGCAGCGGTGTTCAAACTTCAGTGGCTGGTTAGAAATGCCGGTTTCCAGGCTTTATCCTCAGAGATTATGACTCACTAGGTCTGAGACATGGGCAAGAATAAGAAGCATTAGAGAATGCTCAGTAATTCTCAATGCAACGTTCCCAATGCATTTCCTATCTCAGCTGATTTGCAGCATAATCACATGACACACTTTACAGATGAGGAAAACGAGACACAGAAGGTTCAGGTAATTTGCCTGGGAATGCACAAGTGCGGAGCTCGGAGATCCCAACGCAGGCATCCGGGATCCAAAGCCTACATGCTCAGGTGCCTCCGTGTGTTGTCATCCTGTAGGGACTGACGCCAAGCACGCCAGTGATGCCGGGGGTCTGAAGGCACCACTGTAGGCACACTGGCCTACAGCAGTCTTTCCCTTCAATTCTTACACCCTCTATAACTGCTGATACTCAGGGAACGTTCCCATTTCCCACAAAAGAAGGGGACTGCGGGCCCTTATCCTTGCAGTTAAAATGACGACTAGGGCTATACCCAGGAGAAGGATGGAACAGAATACAAATCACCGTAAGGTAGGCAAGCAAAGGCACCTCAAACCATGGTTTGGGATGGGAGATAGAAAAGAAACGGCCACAGCCATGGAGCAGATGGACAAAGCACGGGGGTGCGGTGTGGTGAGAGGTAAGAAAGCTAATTGGCATTCAGCACTCTGCCTCTCTGTCTTGGACTGAAGCAGTGGGATCATCTGGGAGATCGTGTTCATCATCATCGCCCTCTGTGGGCTTTCTTCCCCTCTTTACCTCACTTTCCACTCCCACACTGTGCTTCCTGGGGTCACCTGCTCCGCAAACTAGTCACGTCCAAAACCTTGTCTCTGAGTGTACTTTAGGGGAACCCGAACTAAGACAGGAAGCACTTACAATGAACATAGTGGCTACTACACGTCAAGTTCTAAAATTGATGAATCTCTTAGTGCGTCAGAAGGGCCGCTGCTGGCTGGGAAAGCCACTGATTAACACAGGGAGCTTCTGATTCTCTTATTGAATTCTTTTTAAATCTCTCCTTCCCAGGTCTGTAGCCCGAAATGCTTAAAAATGGCCCAAACTGGCTTCTTAAAGATGCAAGTAAAAAATGGGGCTGTTTCTGAGATTAGACTATTCGTAAGGGCCAACCATTCTGTCTGCGGGGATAAAAGGAAAGGGAACAAGGTGACAAATATGGAAACACTAATTCAAAGCCCAGGACGTGCCTTAGGTTTCCCTACGAGGCAGGTTACATTATCCAAAAACGTCCACAATAGCCCATCCACAGACTTTTCCTTTGCATTTCCCTGCCCCTTGATCTTCAACAGCCATCCTGACTACTCTGGCCAACAGAGTACTTCAGAAGCGACACTGTATGACATCCATGGCTGGGACATGAAGAGCCATGCACTTCCGCCATATTCTCAGGATGCTCACTTAACCCAGCCACCACACTGGAAGAAAGCCCGAGCATTCCATGGGAAGTCCAGTGCGGAGAGGAACCAAGGCTCCCGACCCCGGATGAGTTCCCAGTAGACAACCAGCCCAGACTTGCTACCCTTCTGAGTGAGCCATCTTGAAAATCTTTCCCCTACCCCCAAGTTGAGCCTTCCCGGTTGATCACAGAAGGTCAAGAAACAAGCCATCTCTCCTGAGATGAACCCTACCTAGATTTCAGATTTTTGACCAAAATTAATGATTTTCATTCTGAACTACTCAGTTTCTTGAGGCAGAGTGTTAGGTGGCAGTAGGTAATTGATACACTCAGTTTCCCAAGAACGGAAAGCTGACTCAGAGTTTTTACCAAAACCATCTTTTGGAAGCCGAAGTGTATTCCACCCCCCCCTTTTTTTTTTTTTAAGATTTCATTTGTTTATTTGACAGAGATCACAAGTAGGCAGAGAGGCAGGCGGGGGTGGGGTGGGGTGGGGGTGTGTGTGTGGAGGGGGAGCAGGCTCCCTGCTGAGCAGAGAGCTGGATCATCGCTCTCCTGGACCTCCATAGCCCTACCTCTTCCACTAGTTCTCCTAGAGTAGCAAGGAAAAGTTTCCCATCTTGCCAACAGCAAGAGCTTTCATGTGACTGTAAATATTTATTAATTGATAGATAGGTATAGTGTTCCTCTTATCCCATCCAGGCTGGTTTCCCTGGAAACCTAATTTTCCATGGATTCCCTCAATTCTGTCTCGCAAATTTTATTAGAGCAGAGATTGAGTCTGAGGTACTTTGGGTAAACTTAATAAATCCAAGCAGTCATGTGGTCCAATCCTGGAGCAAAGTCTCTTTTGGCAATTACAGATCATCAGAAAGAAACTCCTTTCTTTTCTTATCTTTCAAAGTACAATAAATCTATTCATAACCCATAGTAACACTTCCTCAGACCCCTTCCCCGTTCTCCAATCCCTTTGTCCTTCACAGCTGTTTCAGAACCTTTTACACACAAATGATTTCTCTGGCCCCAGAATCCACTTGGGTTCTTTTCTTTCCTTCCCTCTTATCTCTTCCCTTCTCCCAAAACCTTGATTTAGCCTCTAGGTCAGCAAGGAATCATTTTTGCCCACTCTAGGACGGTGAAAGGGATAACAAAGAGGGACTCTGAGCAGACAAATATGGGTTTCTTTTAAGCAGGCAGGCAGGTTTCTGGAAGGAAGTGGGAAGAAAGGATGCTACCACCAATTTTGATTTTGTCTCAGTATATTATAAGGCATCCATTTTAATCTAGCTAATGAATATGGACAAAAAGATAAAAACAGGAAATAAGAAACCTTATGTTAATGGAAAGATGTGCTTAGAATCTATTGAGAGAATTTAGTTTTTAGGTTTAACCTTAATAATAAGTGCTAAAAATTCTATAGCACCAAGGAAAAGAGAAAACACATTTCTGGCAATTTAATCCAATTCCTGCTTTAACTTTAATTCCCTTTGTCAACTCAATTCCTGGTTTTTGTTTGTTTGTTTCCAGTCATCACTTCTAGATCTCCTTTTTCCTATGTTAATGTGAATATTCACGATGAATAAAGGCAATTTGATGATTTCCTGATTTGGGGGGTGGTTAGGTTCTGACAAGGTGTTTGCAGTTAGCCATCATTCCATATTTGAAGGTAGCTCTCAAGGATTTTCTCTTCCTTAGCCTTGGTTTGCTATGGTCCCCTTCACCCATTATCCAGGCACCCAGTGGGTCATAATCTGAGTCAGGTAAGACATTTACCAGGTATTTGTGCAAAGAGTAGAGACCTCACTTAACAAAAATTTCAAGTGCAATGGGAAAGGTAAAATAACTAACAGACCTATTCTCTGAGCACAAAGATACTCAGGACTAGCTAAAATCAGTCTTTCCTCTTCCCCCCAAGAAAATTCCACGTTTATTCTCAGTTTCCTGACATTCCCTCCACCCCTTAACCCAGTAGTTCTCCAAGTATGGTCACTGATCAGGACCATCAAGCATTACCTGAGAACTTAATAAAAATTCAAATTCCCGGGGCGCCTGGGTGGCTCAGTGGGTTAAGCCGCTGCCTTCGGCTCAGGTCATGATCTCAGGGTCCTGGGATCGAGTCCTGCATCGGGCTCTCTGCTCAGCAGGGAGCATGCTTCCCTCTCTCTCTCCCTCTGCCTGCCTCTCTGTCTACTTGTGATCTCTCTCTGTCAAATAAATAAATAAAATCTTTTAAAAAAATGCAAATTCCCCGTCCCTATCCCAGATCTATCAAAACGAACTTGGCAGGAGGGGCCAGCGATGTGTGTATGAACAAGCCCTCCAGGGGATCCTGATGCTTGGTGGACTGTGAGAACCCCTGCCTTAGAGCATAAAACTGGATCAGAATAGGGCGCCTGGGTGCTCAGTCAGTCAAGCGGGTTAAGTGCCTGCCTTCAGCTCAGGTCGAGATTCTGAGGTCCTGAGATGGAGGATTGAGCCCCCACTCAGGGAGCCTGCTTCTCCTTCTACCTTTGCCTGCCCTCCGCTCGTGCTCCCTTACTCTCACTCTATCTCAAATGGATAAGTAAAATCTTAAAAAAATAAAACAAAGCACAAAACAAAACTGGATCAGAATGGTCCAGTGAGCTGAAATTGAAAGGACCTGAGTTCTGTTTTGTGCTCTATTAGTTTACTGTGTGGCCTTCATCAAATCAGTGCACCTCTCCGGACCTCAGTTTTCTCATCTACAGAAAGACAACCTTGAGACAGAACTTCTCTTAGGTCCTTACCTCTTCTAGAAAGTAACAAAGTCACTGCCTTCAAGAGCACTAGCCAAGTTAATATATTGGCATATGATTCATGTTTTTTCATGTCAGCTTTTTTAAAGTTTCAGGAAAGGCTAACCCAATCTTTTCAAAATGGTTAAATACTTTAAACGGCTATTAGCTGTATTTAAAACGTTTCTGTCAAGACCAAGCCATTTGTTAAAGTTGCTGGTGAATGCTCCCTGACAGTTTATCTCCCTCAGAATTGATCATTTCTTGGCCAGAAATATTAATTCATCTGATCAGTCCAGGAATCTTGATGAGCAATTATTTTTTATTTGTGCTAAAAATAGATTCACAATTCCCCTTCCGTTCAGAAGAATATTTTCCCTGTTCAGAAGTGACTCAGCATTCATTAGGACTGTTATTAAGATGCCAAATGAGGATATTCTCTTGTTAAGGATGATGTTTCAACACATTCTTGCAAAAATATTAAAACTTAATTTTGATAGCAAGTGCTACGTAGTATTTATATTCTAAGATGGTACTATGATACTGCTTTTGAAGACCTTTCATTTTTCCTGCTGATAAATTCAACTCGGTATTTTGGAGCTGAGACCAAGCCCAAGTAGAGACATAGAAGGTGGGCATGGCGCTTCTTGTCGAATTGCAGCACAAGACTCATTCCGCCCATTTGTCAAACTTGAGACTGTGACAAGCAAGGCTCTGATGAAATGAATAGACCTTCCAGGTGGGATGAAATCCTGATACAAGTAGTTTTGAAATTAGCTTAATCCTTCTGATACTGAGGGAATGGGACATGAAAAATGAGGTTTTTACCTGAAGAGTCAGTGACAATAGGGCAACTAAAGAGCTTACATGGTCACAGTGAAAAATGGTTTTAGGCTCTGGAAACCAAGAAAAACAAGGACATGTATATGGTTTCGGGGGGGGGGGGAAGTCCTTTAATGTGGCATACTTGCCTTTAAAGATAAACATTAAGAGAAAAAAACTAAGACATTGCCTGCATAAATGTCACAACTGGACACGAGTCAATTGGTGTACCCAGGCCACTTAGCAGCTAGTGATGTTTAAAGAAAACATAACATTTCCTTAGCACTATGCTAGGCTCTGTGGGATGGCAAAAACAAAACAAAACAAAAAACAAACAAAAACACAAAAAACAGATGTGGTAAAGGGGAAAAACAAGATCAAGAGATCAGGGGGCACCTGGGTGGCTCAGTGGGTTAAGCCTCTGCCTTCAGCTCAGGTCATGATCTCAGGGTCCTGGGATCGAGCTCAGCAGGGAGCCTGCTTCCCCCCCTCTCTCTGCCTGCCTCTCTGCCTACTTGTGATCTCTGTCTGTCAAATAAATAAATAAAAATCTTTTAAAAAAACAGAGATCAGTGTTCTCACTAAGCAACCAACCAGGTTCCTCTGCACACATTGTCCCTGGGCAAGTGGACTCATGAGGGAGAAGGTCCTTGCTGGCTCCCACACTACATGAGTCCATCATGAGAATGGCCCTTTGTGGAGGAGATGGACTTACAGGTGAAACAGAGAATCAGATCAGGGTATGGAAGTTCAGCTCATTTCAAGCCACCCTGGACACAGAGTTGTCTGGATGGGAGTATAGGAGTCTGCTGGTTCGGGCAAAGCCTCAGAGGTGTAAGTCATGAGATTCTGTCTCCTTCATATAGTATTTCTGCCACAAAGAAAGTCCATTCAAGGGTCTGGGTTCCAGTTCGTCCTTCAGTAAGTATTTATTGAGCACTTACTATGCGTCAAACACTGTTCCAGGGGATAGCTCCATCATGGAACAAAATAAAGATTTCGAGCCTCAAGGAGCTTATATTCTTGCATGGCATGGAGAAAACAGTTACCCCACCAGGCTTGACACTGCCATCCTTAGAAAAGTCTGCTTCTGAGGCTGACCCTCAGCAGGAGTTTTGGAACTTGGATTTCCAGACAGCCACTCCCAGGACTAGTAAGTGTGCCTTGCTATGCCTATACGGTTTCCGTGAATAATAGTGTTTATTTGTGAGCACCTGCTTTCCTTCCGGGAGACCAGAATTTGGGTACATACCACGTAGAAGGTGCCTCCATGACCAGCCCCCTATGTAACCCAAACCTGGGGCACTCAGTCTCTAATGGGCTGCCGTGATGGGCAACATTTCCCACGTGCTGTCGCAACTCCCTGCTAGGAGAATTAAGCTCGTACTTTTGGACTCCACTGGGAGAGGATCTTTGGAAACTTGCATCCAGCTCCTCCCCAGACTTCACTCCAAGCCCCTTTTCTCTTTGATGATTTGACTTTGTGTCCTTTGGCTGCAATAAATCATAACCGTGGTTATGATTATATCCTGAGTGCTTTGGGTTTTCCTACTGAATCATCAGTCCTGGGGTGGTCTTGGGGACTCCCCAACACACGAGGAGGAGGAGGTTCGGTTTATACGCAATTAATACTATAAATGACTAAATTATCTGGTATACTAGAAGGTGATCGATGCCAAGAGGAAAATGTAGAGCAGGGAAGGAGGACTGGGATGTTGTGGGGAAGGGATGGAGCGTACTGTATTAAGCAGGAGGGGCAGTGGCGGTCTCATCGAAAAGGTGCCATTTGATCAAAGACCCAAAGGAGGTAAGCATATTAGCTAAAGCGATGTGTGAAGGAAGAGTTTTCTAGACAAGGGCACAACTCATGCAAAGACCCTGACGGGGCAGGGTGCCCATGTGTCTGAAGAGCAGGAAGGAGGCTGGTGTGCCTAGAGTGATGAGAGCCAAGGGGAGCTAGGTAGGAGAGGTCAATGAACTGAGGCCAGGAAGGGAGGATGCCCCTCATACAGGGCTTTGTAGGCCACCATGAGAGTCATCAGAAACAAAAATTAAAGACACACAATTAGACACACCATGGATGTTCATAGTTGATAAGATGAAATTCTGTATTGCTCTGAGAAGGAAAATCTCAGGTGTTGAGTCATTGTATTGCAAACTAAAGTCAAGAATTCTGTCCAAAGCCCCCACATAATAGCTTAATAATTGGGATTAATCATCACCATCTTTTTTTTTTTCTTTTCATGTGAACAAGCAGCAAAAGCACATCACTGAATACCACCTAATCATTCTGGCCATACCTTGCACTTACATAGAATTAATACCTAGCATTGGCCATGTGGAGGGGCCGTGGGAGAAGTGGTGTGATACCTGCAAGGTGAAGAAAGGTATTTCAGATTATTTGTGGCGGCCCTAATGAGACATGTTGAGGGAAAAAGGGAGGCAGGAGTGTGGAAAACTCAGAACCTGCCCATAACTTTTTGGGCACACACACATCACCCCACACTTCCCAGAAATCTAGAACCCTGAGGGGCGCCTGGGTGGCTCAGTGGGTTAAGCCTCTGCCTTTGGCTTAGGTCATGATCCTGGGGTCTTGGGATCGAGCCCCACATCAGACTCTCTGCTCAGTGGGGAGCCTCCTTCCCCCACCCCCTGCCTGCCTCTCTGCCTACTTGTGATCTTTCTCTCTGTGTCAAACAAATAAATAAAACCTTTAAAAAAAAAAAAAAGAAACCTAGAATCCTGAGAAGATATATCCACATGTGCATGCCCAACACACTACATTCTGATGTCTCTGATACCACACACTGTGACAGATTGCAAAGCCTGCCACCAAGCCTTTCCCTGTCTGCATCCATGCCCTTGCAATTTTACTTTGTAGTTCCTCTCAGCGAGGGGTGGAGTCCAACAGTCCGTCCTTCAATACTGGGCTGGTCATGTCACTTGTTTTAGTCAACATGCAGCAGAAGTGATGAAACACCACTTCTGAACCTAAGCCTCAAGAGGCCTTGCCTGCTTCTGTTCCCGCTCTTGGAAAGCAGTGACCCCTATCACTCCAGCCAACAGCCGGCCTGCTGAAAGGCATAAAGGCATATAGGTGGGACCGTCCTGCATCAGAAGGTCAGCTGTGGCTGACCGTTCAGCTAACTGCAGAAATATGAGCAATCCTGGCCCAGATCTACCATCAGACGGACTGGTGAGCGATAACAAACAAAACATGAACCACTAAGTTGTGAGGTCATTTTGTTTTGCAGCAGTAACTGACCGAGATTGAGTGTCTCCAAAAAAAATTCTCCAGGTGACTCCTAACAGGAGCTCCAGAGCTCAGAGCACCGCAGAATCTCTCACAGTAGCTCTTTGCACAAAGGCAGGACTGACTACCACTTTAAAGCCAGAAGGACTTGGAGGGAGGCCACGCACTTCCAGGACGGGATGCTTCACTTCGTAACAGCCCTTACATTTTGGCTGGAGAATCTAACAGCTGTCACGCTGCGTCTCTCTCTCTGTCTCTCTGGCTCATGAGGAGAAGAGCAGTTGAAATGTCGGAAACAACCTCTGCTCAAGTACAACAAAGGGCAGATTCTCATATGGCTCAGGGAGGCTGGCCTTTGGCAAAGTGGGGAACAGCAGGAAGGGCACAGACGCCAGAGCAGCTGAGAAAGAACTCAGTGCCTGGGCGAAGTGTGGGCAGGCTGCCCAGCAGGGAGGCTGGCAGTGTTTCAAGATCACAGCCTCGCTGCGTGGAGCCAAGAGAATATTTTCATCTCCTAAAAATAACAGAGCTGCCCATTTTACTGTTTGTTTCTTAGGCAGCAACGTGTAAGGTTAATTCAAAATCTGAATAGGTCTGTGCCTGTCAACCTCAACGTTCCTCACATTCTCTTCAACTCCCCCCCTTTCTTTTTTGCTTTACTGCTGCACAAGGTATCCCCTCTAATCAATGTACTCTGAAAAGAAAAGGTCAAGATATTTCAAGTACCCCTCAAAGTCATATCAAAAAGACTCTCAAAACAAGCTGAATAGTACAGAGAAAGCAGGCACAACATTCCAATGAAAATGGGGATCACGAAAGGACATAGAGCTGCAGTCGGGTTCCACACGCGTGCATCCATTTATTTGGTACCAAGGATGATGGAAAACAAGACAGGACATACTCCCTGCCCTCTGGAGGTTGAGTTCTTGGATCTGCCCACAAGGAGCACTCAGATCAGGACTTAAAGTGCCAAGTGCAGTAGTGGAAGCAGTTTCCAAGTTCTGCGCAAACACAAAAGAGTCTATAACACTTACAAATATGTCCAAAGGGCAGAGGAACCAACGTAAAGTTAGAGCCCAGCATGCCAATGTTCACATCTCCCAGGGAGCATGAGTCCCATTCATTCACTCGAAGGGATACACAAAAAACCCTGAGATTCTATGTTGTCGTTTCTCTGCCACACAATCCTACCAGGACTCTGCCCATCCTTTACACCTGGACTTGAGCTATTTTATACTCTTTTGGAAGCAGGAAAGGGAATTCTCTGTAAGAACTAATCTCCTGATTTGAGAGAGATCAAAGGAGGCCCACCCATATCTTTTCCCAATCATCATCTCCTACCAGACTTTCTATGGGTAACCCGTGAAACACTTCTATTTCCTCTAGATGAATGAAAGGAAATTAAAAGTTGTCTTTTATCTCGCCGTTCTCATCCAAATTCTAAAATCTGCACAACACAGAAATCATCATTCCCTTTCATCCAGTGACCAGGCTAGAGATAAAAAGTTTTGAGTGAATTCAGAGCCAGAAAGCACAGAGAAAGGGGATCAAACAAGGCAATCACCTTCAAAATGTTACAAAGTCAAGCTGAAAAGCCTGATCTTGACCATACGCACTATGTTTTTAATCAAGAGAAATACGTCACCTCTCTCCTCAAAATTGCATTTTTCTTCATCTTCAAAAGAAGAGTTAACTCTTAGCAACTAAATTATTTTAATAAGGTTAAATGAAAAAGAAGAGGGGGGAAAGCAGTTACCCAGCTCAACAGTGTGGAAAATCATAATCTCACACAGGTCTAATTAACTCTACTTGATGTAAAATGTCTAAAAATCAACAGCAAACCTACAGTAACATCACTGGAAACCTATTATTTTAAGAATAAATGTCCAAAGAACATTTTTAAAAGGAACATAATACTCCCTTGATTTTCACATTCCATGTTGTTTCATTCTTTATCAAAAGACTTTATTGATTGCTCCTTATCAAGAAGTGAATCTTGAAGTGTCCCAAGAGGCATTCTAATTATAATTAATAGTACAAGGTTTTCTTTCAGAATCATTAGGGATTCATTAAGCTGACAACACAAGCTGTTTAATGCTTGAACTTTCTAATAAAACTGTAGGATAAGGGGTGCCGCCATATTTATGACATTGGAAATTCTGTTGTTGAATCTCCAAGCTACCTTGTGTGCACGATGTCCATTTACCATTCTTCTCAATTTTAGCTGTAATTTGTGCCTTCAAAACCCAACGTGTATATATATATAGATATAGATATAGATGTAGATAGATATATAGATATAGATATAGATATAGATGTAGATAGATATATAGATATAGATATATGTATCTCAGTCTAAAGGAATAAAGTTTGGGTGCTGAAAGGCTGTTTGACCCCTGCTTCTTCCCTCTACCAAGCCTCTCCCTAGCATATATTCTATTTCCTAGTAAGGAATATTGGATTCTGTTAAGAAGACACCTAAGTTTAAGTCAAAGAAGGTGGAAAAACTTTACTTCTAGTTACCTTTGGTATGGCATACAATTAGTTGTCTACCCAATATCTTTTTCTACCCGATAGAACCCCGACAGTTTTCAAGGTGGCCCAGATAAATTCAAGCTTTCCCAGGCTCCTCTCTGTGGCCACCCAACAGTCTGGGTCAACAGACAGAAGAACAAATTTGCTAGAGATCTCATGGTCATATGTTGCTTCCCTGATAAATCCATACACAGTACGGCCTTCCCTCTTCTTCCTGCCTTGAACACAGACATTGTGTCTGGAGCTTCCACACAGATTCTGCAACCTTCAGGTGGGAAAGGCAAAAAAAAGTACACCAGCTCATCGAACAAATGCCAGCAGACACCTAACCGCAGACTTCTTTTCATGTTAAAATAATAACCCTATTGGCTTAAGCCACTGTAAGTCAGGTTTTCTACCACTTATTGCTAAAAGCGTCACTAACTGATACATTCAGGTAGGAAAGGAGTCCAGCTTTCACGCTCAGATCTGAGATTTCATTGTTTGCAAAAGTCCCTGCTAGAATATTGTACTTTGCTCCTCGGGAACAGGAGCACATGAGGCCTCACAGTGAGTGATGGCTGCACACAGGCTCTCATCATCTCCCTCATCACTCCTATTTCACCCAGGACCAAAGCAAGCAATTAAACTATTTTATTAAAGCAGTACTCACCCTCACGCACCACTGACCTCAAGTTGGGTTTGTGAAGTGAAAGCTATTGGCCTTCTGAGGACGTTATTAAGTGGCATAGCACAAGCCTGCATCATGGGTCTGTCCTTGGGATTTGGGGTTTTCTTCCTCTGATACGATGCCATGTGATCACCTTCAATGTGACATTCATCACAACTCTTCCCTCGACAGCATTTTTCCACGAGAATAAAGTTGACATTTTTAATGAGCAAAGTGAAAAGATCTTAAAGGACACAGGCATAAAAGGAGTGGTTTCTGATGAAAATACCGTCCACAGAGTAAGCAGAATGTTCTTCCTAAGTGAACCAAGCGATGCGGGCAATGACTACTCCGGGGGAGCATGCTAAGCTTCTGGGTGAAGGGCTCTGCCAGCACCCTACTTGCTAGTTTGAAAAAAGGGGTACTCCTCTGGAAGCAAGTGGTTCAAAAGTGTTTAGCATCTTGCCACTCCATGCGTGGTCCTCATACCAGGAACAGCGACATTGCCCAGGAACTTCTCAGAGATGCAGACTCTCAGGCCCCCATCCTAGATCTTTAAGAGAAGTCAGGATTTGTAAATTATTCCCACCCCAGCAAATGGCAGGTACAGTCTAATATTTGGAGGGTCATAAACATTGCCTGTGGACACTGCAAGGACTTACAGCATGTGCCACAGCAGCAGGAGGAAAATTTACTCTGCCCATGCCACCACTGATTAATATATTCAACTGGTCTAAAGATATTAATTTCCCCCTAAAAGGTCATTTATCAAGGTCTCTAAGGTTAACATATATTCTTCAAGATGACAATGATAACAACACTTGTTGCTGGGAACTATGCTATGGATATGCAAGACACACTTTTCATAAAATGCTTCCTCCTGTCACTTCGACAAAGCAACAGGAATGTCCCAGAAGTCTGGTATGCTGTCTGCCACTGCAAAGGGTTATCTTGGGCATTTGTGCTACTTGGTCAGACCCTAGAATGCTTTAACAGATCGTCCATGGTATTACCAAAGAGAACTGGGAGCTTATTTACATCCGAATCACAGAACCACTTCACTTAAACAATAAAATGCACCTTTTGCTCTTCTAAGAGTGTGAACATCTAATGTAATAAGATCATATCTACCCTGTAGCCTACACTGATTGTGCCAGACCTGAAATTGGTGGTGTTCTCAACAGTGCACCTAGGAAAGGACATGAAAGTGAAGTTCAGAGAACTTACTTTAAATTCATGAAGAGTGATCGCTGGAAGCATGAACTTTCCAAGAGAGCATCGGGATTCCTTGTCCTACAAACCAAGCCAGAAGTTCTTGGAAATAAGATTCCTGCTTCTAGCAATGTGGTGGGCTAAGGCAGTGGTTCTGGAAGTGTGGTTCCTAGAACAGCAGCATCAGCATCACCTGGAACGCAAATTCTCAAATCCCACCCCGAGCTCTGCAGATGATTCTGCTGGAAGCTAAACTTTGGGCACCGTTAGGATCAATGGTAGTCAAACTATCACTGGTCAAGGACAAGTTTGTCTCTTCTATTTCTAAAATAACATACTGACACATTGCCAGGAAAATTAAATTACAATGCATATTAAATACAAGTACCATTTTTAAAATTATTAGATCCAATTGACAAAAATTATCTGGTATAATTACTTAAAAAGTTCTGAAGTGTTTACTCTCCATTTCTGCACTTACATCCTTTTAGCCCAATAACAAATGTGCAGAATGGTACTGGCCTGCAAGCTACATTGTGAGAGGCACTGGTGAAGACAAAGAGAAAGGCTTTTCTCTTTGACAACAAACTTGTCGATTCTAAGATGCACCTATTTTCTACATTTTAACATCTCTGAAATTAGAATGTGTCTCAAAATCATGATCTGTCTGGAGGCAGTAGGATTTTCCTCTTATGGCCTATGTATGTGCACCAAAATGTCCCAAATGGATGTCAACGACTTGGAAAAAAATGCAAGAGACAAAGTAGAACACTCTCTTAAGAAATGCTGCATCACAGTGCCTTCAATGGCACAGGAGACTCTTTATTGTGGAAAATCACAAACCATCAGTGACTCAAAGGAGAAAGTAACTCAGACCTGTTGAAGTGTGAATGTGAGAAAGTTTTATGAATATCATAACACATTTATTTTGCTTTTATTTTCCTTTTAGGTATACACCAGCATGATCTATGATAAAAGTCCATGTTTAAATAACTCTAAAGAGAGCTCTTTCAAGAAGTGTAAAATCCTCACTGATAAAAAGTATTGTGTCCTTTTAATGGACTGGTTTTTCTCTTTCTCATTGGTACATGAGCAAAATGCATCTTGTAAAGGACAAAATCTTGTAATTGACGCAATTCCCCATATCCTTCGCAAGGCTTACTTGCCAGTACATAGTTAGACTCAAATACAGTAAGGGAAGCCCCATGTTCCCCTAAAAAAAAGTAAAACCAAAAACTTGAGCCAAAGTATATGTGATAAGCAGGGAAGGTTGTCCTGAGGGCTAATGCTGGTATCTCCTGTATTAAGCTGGGGGCCCAGGGGAAAGGCCAAAGTGGTTCCAGGCCACCAGTATTCCTGAATCCCAGACAGAGCAAACACAGATCTCTGTAAAGAAGCATCCTCTAGTGCCTGGGTGCTCAGGGGGTTAAGCCTCTGCCTTCGGCTCAGGTCATGATCTCAGGGTCCTGGGATTGAGCTCCGCATCAGGCTCTCTGCTCAGCAGGGAGCCTGCTCCCCCCTCTCTCTCTGCCTGCCTCTGCCTACTTGTGATCTGTCAAATAAGTAAATAAATAAAATCGTTTAAAAAAAGCAACAAAAAAAGAGAAGCATCCTCTATTTAGGCACCACATATTAAAGTCAACCGAATGCGTGTGTCCTGTGAAAGACCAAAGACCCAAGAAAACAAGCCACCATGAGTGACCATATGCAGGAACAGCAAACAAGGAAGTTAGATCACCAAGGATTTCCAATATTTAAATTAACAGATACTCCATTCCCAACAAATGCATTAAATGCTCCAAAAAAGGGTAAAATTTACAAAACTTCATAAGCAATACAAAAGCTTGAGAAAGGCTCACCTGGAACATACAGAAAAGAAAAAAAAATTGACAGACATAAAACTCAATGCATTGGTTGGTTTAACGGCAGGTGAAATAATGCTCAGGAGAGAACCGGTGAACTGGAAGAGAGATGTGAAGAGGTGACCTAGAATACAGCACAGAAAAACAAGGGAATGGCAAATGTGAAAGCGAGGAGAAGCAGCAGGAAGTGATAATAAAAGGTCCATTTGGATCCCAGAGGGATACAGAGTCCTGGTTCTCTACCTTGGCTGCACACTGGAGTCACCTGTGGGATCTATAAAACTACTGCTGCCTAGGTCCCACTCCAGGAGATTGAGTTCATGGTTCTAGAGCACCACCTGAGCGGCAGGTGTATTTAGATCTCCCCAGGTGATTCTAATGTGCACCCAAGGTGCAGAAGCCCTGGTATGGAAAATGGGGAACATCATAAACTCAAGGTAGGCAGTCTTCTTAGACATAAGACCAAAAGCACAAGGGACAAAGGAAAAAGATAAATTGGGTGTCACAAAAATTAAAATTTTGTGCTACAATGATTCAGGTAAAAGACACACAATGGGAGACCATATTTGCAATTCCTATTTCTGATAAGGAAGGGAATTGTATTCAAAATATGCAAACAAATCAGTAATAAAAACCAAGTAATTAAAAATAGGCAAAGGATCGGGCTCTCTGCTCAGCAGGGAGCCTGCCTCCTCCTCTCTCTCTGCCTGCCTCTCTGCCTACTCGTGATCTGTCTGTCAAATAAAAAAAAAAAAATCTTAAAAAAAAATAGGCAAAGGATGGAAACGACATTTCTCCAAGGATGGGCAAATGGCCAATAAGCACATGAAGAGATGTTCAAAACCATAGTCATTAAAAAAAAAAAAACCATAGTCATCAGGGAAATACATATCAAATCCACAATTCTGTACCACTTCACACCAATTTAACGTGGCTATAAGCAAAAAGTCTGGTAATAACAAGTGTTAACGAGATGGTAGAGAACCTAGAACCCTCTTACATTGCTGATGTCACGGAAAAATTGTGCGCTGCTTTGGAAAAACAGGCTGTCAGTTTCTTAAAATGTTAAAAACGAAGTTACCATTTGACTGAGCAATTTTATTCTTAAGTATATACCTAAGAGAAATGAAAACGTAGGTCCACGAAAAAGCCTGTATAAGAATGTTCACAGAGGCATTATTCACAACAGTCAGTAACTGTAAATAACTCGAATGTCCATCAGCTGATGACAGGATAAATAAAATGGGATGTATCTATAGAATGGAAAAATTATTTGGTAGTAGAAAGGAATGAAGGACTGATACATGCCAGAAGAAAGATGGACCTTGAAAACATTTTTTTTAAAGATTTTATTTATTTATTTGACAGAGAAATCACAAGTAGGCAGAGAGGCAGGCAGAGAGAGAGGAGGAAGCAGGCTCCCTGCTGAGCAGAGAGCCCAATTCAGGGATCGATCCCAGGACCCTGAGATCATGACTTGAGCCGAAAGCAGAGGCTTAACCCACTGAGATACCCAGGTGCCCCCAAAACATTTTTCTAAGTGAAAGAAGCCAGTCACAAAAGGCCACATATTCTACTATTCCATTTGTATGGAATGTTCAGAAAAGGCAAATCCATAAAGAAAAAAAAAATTGAGTAATGGTTGCCTAGGGCAGTGGGCTAGGAGGAAGAAATGGGGATAATGGAGGAGTGAGTGCTAATTGGCTTCAGGGTCTCCTTTTGGGGTGATAAAAATGTTCTAAAATCGTGACACCTGGGTGGTTTAGACATTAAGTGTCTGCTTTTGATCCCAGAGTCCTGGGATCCAGCCCCATATCAGGCTTCCTTTTCGGTGGGAAGCCTGGTTCTCCCTCTCCCACTGCCCCTGCCTGTGTTCCCTCTGTCGCTGTCTCTTCCTGCCAAGTAAATAAATAAAATCTTTTAAAAAAATCTTCTAAAATCTGGGGCGCCTGGGTGGCTCAGTGGGTTAAGCCGCTGCCTTCGGCTCAGGTCATGATCCCAGGTCCTGGGTTCGAGCCCCACATCGGGCTCTCTGCTCAGCAGGGAGCCTGCTTCCTCCTCTCTCTCTGCCTGCCTCTCTGCTTACTTGTGATTTCTGTCAAATAAATAAATAAAATCTTTAAAAAAAAATCTTCTAAAATTGATCATGGTGACAGCTGTAAGGGCCTATTCAGCCAGAGCGGCCCCACACTGGTTGAACTGACATTTTGTTGTAAAACTTAAATTGAATTTGCCCCCCAACCAGGGGAACTTACTTAAAAACAAGTCCCGGAAACCAGTCCCAGGTAACAAAGTCCAAGTACAAGGGTGGGTCAGGCCAGGTGGAGGTATTCAATCAGTGGGAGGCGCATACTGTCTCCTAGCTACCAAGGTGATGGGCTAGTTTCCATGGCTACTGTGGGGTGAATTGTAATTCAATTAGCCTCCTGTGTGTGGCCAGGCCCAACCACGTGACCTTTGCTCTATAAAAGTTAGTCTGGAAAGCAGGGAGAGGTCCTCCTCTCTGTAAGGGGTGGCCCCGACCGGTCTATTTGACGGTCGGTCTGATTCTTGATGCGAAATAAAGCTTTGCTTGACTTTCGCTTTGTTATCAGTCTCGCTCCTTTAATCACGGACCCATTATTGGGGTACCCATTTTTGGGGGACCCAACAACAGCACAACCTGTGAACACAACCCAACAACAGCACAACCCTGTGAACATATTAAAACCACTGAATTGTGTACTTCACATGTGTGAATAGTATGGTGTGTGAATTCTATCTCAATAAAGTTGTTAAAAAATGAAGAACAAGTGATATTTGAAGGACAACAGCTGAGAATTTTCCAGAATTGATTAAAGACAAGAATCCACAAATACAAGCAGCCCAACAGAAACAAGTAGTGGGATTACAGTGAAATCTACTCCTCGACACATGATGGTGAAACTACAGAAAGCCAAAAACAAAGAAATCCCTGGCAGTCGATATCCAGAGGGAACTGTGAACACATTAAAAGCATCATAGCATTAACTGCCAGGGAACAGAACTTTAGAACAAGGGACTATTCAGAAGGTACCATGTTTGGCCTGAAATCTAGAAAAAAACAAAACAAAAACAAAACACCAGGCAGTAACAGAAATCAAAGAATATTGTTCTGCCTTTGATTCACATTTGGACAAGAACACAGCTTGCCTGATGGAAAACACAGAATGCTTTAAGCTTCAAGGCCAAATGTTAAAAGCCATTTGACACATTCATCTTACTTAGAATCTCTAAGAAGTCTCAGGCACCAAGAGGAAGAACTGGGAACTGCTTCTGGCTGCAAGTGCTGATGGGGAGTTATTTACATGTTGGTCAATATGCAATGGCACAAATCAGAAACGGCTGTACCATTCCGGGTACCACCTTGCTCATTAAAAGCTCATGCTAAGGGACATCTGGCTGGCTCAGTGGGTTAAGCCTCTGCCTTCAGCTCAGGTCATGATGTCGGGGTCCAGGGATGAAGCCCCACATAGGGCTCTCTGCTCAGCGGGGAGCCTGCTTCCCCCCCGCCCCCGCCTGCCTCTGTGTCTACTTGTGATCTCTCTCTGTCAAATAAATAAATAAAATCTTTAAAAAACTCATGCTAAGATGAAGAGAAATATTAAGTCATAGTATGCTGTATCAAAATTCAGTTTCCTATTTCCTTCTCATTTCTTAGATTTAATTATCTCTTCAGATATCTGTTTATTTGCTATGGGAAGGATTTGATGAGGTATTCATTCCTTCACTGTGGAAGTGTACTTAACTGAAAACTGCCTTTGACTCTTCTCCTCCTATTCATACATGGTTCATAAATATTTAACAACTGTTTGAAGGACAGTATTTTAATATGCGATTAAACTGACAGTTGTCTACAGTAAGTTATTTTCTTCTTTACAGGAAAACTTGAGTCTTTCAAAACAATCCAGAAAAAGCGGGGGGAGGCCATCTAATAATGGTTAAGTGTCTACATCTGTCAATGTTTATAAAGCATGAATGCAAACTTTAAACAGGGAGATAAAACGTTCCGTATGTTTTCCAACCTTTATCACCCACGTGAATATAAAAGTAACAGATTATTTTTAAAAAGCAAAACAGAAACCTTTTTAGATGTCAGGTATTATACAAGTCCAAAATTACAGTTTCCCGAAAGCTGTCTTTAATGTTAACAATCAGAGAGGTCTGCATGTCAGCCCAGAAATGCCTAAGTGTAATGTGCAAGTGGTAGAATTTTAGCATCCTTTGGCTGTCACAAAGCTGACTGTGAGTGAAAATATGACAATATTCATGACTAACCAAGTATCCTACCCATCAAATACTTAATCGTAAGTGGCTCTGCTGTCAGACCCATAAAAGCTACAATGCATTAAGGTAAGAGCTGCGTTCACAATGTGGGTTGCTCCTTCTGGAGCCTCGAATAAAGGGGGTTATTTACTTTCATAAAATTAAAAGCATTTCATCTGCATTCCTCCATTCCTTCAGTAAGTTCTAAGAATCTTCTGTTTGCCAGGCATGTGCTTATTATTCAGCTCAGTAGTAGTAAGAAAGGAGTGGAGATGAGCAGCTCGGAGTTGGCCCAGGTATGCTGCAGGAAAGTTTCCCTCGGAAACGTGTAGGATGAAAACAAACATGAAATGTGCAGTAAACGGTACACCCAGAAGCGCAGCCAGAGATGCCGGGATGGGGGGGGATCGATTAAGAAAAAAGGCTTATGAAAAAATAACAAAAGAAACTCAGAAAAATAACAAATGTGGTATTAGAAACTTTCTGCTTAGGATTATTTATCTCACAATTTGCCATCTACCTTGGATCCTCATGCGTTAGCATCCGTGCTGGTCTTCGGCATCACACTACCAGTTGATCGTGCTCTCTTTGGGCACTGCACACCTGTACCTGAAAAGCCTTCCAGATACCTCCTCTCTTTGAGTTTTCTAGCTACTGTGAGGAATCGGTGGGGCGGGGTCGGGGGTGGTGAAAGTGAACAACCAGTTCAGTCCTGGATCCCCAGGATGGATTTTGAGGCTCTGCCAACTCCCTCAAGGGTTCTCTCCATGAACACCAACAATTATCTGCCGTTCGGTGAACATTTATCTGTATATTTAGGGAATGGAGAATTTACTTTAACACGAATGGTATCACCAGCCCAGAGCAACAGAAAGATCACGACCTTGGAGAAGAACTTGAGTTCTAGACTAGATTCAGTCCCTTATCACCTGGGAGCTGTAAGTCCCATAGATAAAGTCTAATTAGATCTCTCGTCTCTTTCCAATTGGTTAGTTCCTATAAAAAGTATCATGCTTGGGGGCGCCTGGGTGGCTCAGTGGGTTAAAGCCTCTGCCTTCGGCTTGGGTCCTGTCCTGGGATCGAGCCCCGCATCGGGCTCTCTGCTCGGCAGGGAGCCTGCTTCCTCCTCTCTCTCTCTCTGCCTTCCTCTCTGCTTACTTGTGATCTCTGTCTGTCAAATAAATAAATAAAATCTTTAAAAAAAAGTATCATGCTTGAAAACGTTATCTTTATCCTACTTATCGACCCTAATCTCCTTGGGAAAGTTACTTAACCTCTCTGCAACGTTTTCTATTTTCTATTCTGAAAATGGAAGTAGTAATAATATCTAACTCGAAAAAATACTGTGAGGATTAAACGGGAAGAGTTTATGTGAAAAGTACTGAGCAGACTTAATGTTCTATATAATTATTAGTTACTATTGGTTGCAATGTCTTGGAAGCATTTTAGGATCTTGGAGCATCTTAGAGGCACTGCCACGAAAAAAATGTTATTCCTGCTCTACTTTACATAAATGGTTCAACCAGTCGTTACTGTATTCTAATCATCTTTTCACTTTTAATTATTTTAACTGGGTTCTCTCTTCTTCTGGGGTAGAAGCTTAAATGTAGCTCTGATCCTCATTTTCCTCAATCCTTTATTAAGGAGGGCACGCGAAATTGAACCATATGAAGATTTTAATTGATACAAAGCCATTCAACCATTCAAACTAGTAAAAAACCATTATAACCTAATTTAGTATGTCTTCTAAGGATATAAAGGATACATCAAGCTATATTTTTGATGAGGAAGTATTTATTGACAAACTTGACCTATAAATGACCACAGTTTCATTACTAGGTAACATTCCATAGATGTTCTCTCAGAACATTCCTGCATCACTGAGCAGGAACAGCATAAACGCGAAGAACAGAACAGACTGTGGAGAAGTCACAGCTAAAAAGCATGAGTAAGGTTAATTTTAAAAAATGTTATTTTCTTTGTATTCGTATTTCTCAAAAAAATAAGTGTGCATAGCTTAAAAAACAGAGTTCCTTTGGGGTATGGACATTGG
>NW_019154107.1:19196085-19203407 GCF_002288905.1 Enhydra lutris kenyoni | reverse complement strand
CAAAACAAACTGAGGGTTGCTGGGGGGAGGGGGGAGGGAGAGGGTGGTGGGGTTATGGACATTGGGAAGGGTAAGTGCTATGGTGAGTGCTGTGAAGTGTGTAAACCTGGCAATTCACAGACCTGTACCCCTGGGGATAAAAATACATTATATGTTTATAAAAAAAATTACAAGCCATGTTCTCGCCAAATAATTATAATGCCAACAATAAGCTTAGATTTTGGTGGAATGTATTTAATAGATGAGAAGGTATAAATAAATTCTAAGGAAATATGCATTACTGGGTAGATTTTTTTTAAAGATTTTATTTATTTGACAGACAGAGATCACAGGTAGGCAGAGAGGCAGGCAGAGAGAGAGGAGGAAGCAGGCTCCCTGCTGAGCAGAGAGCCTGATGTAGGACTCCATCCCAGGACCCTGAGATCATGACCTGAGCCGAAGGCAGAGGCTTTAACCCACTGAGCCACACAGGCGCCCCTACTGGGTAGATTTTTTCTAAATCACTGTATCATAAAAAATAAAAAGAAAAGGTCTAAGCGTTTTCTATTTAAATTAATTTAGAGTGGGGGCAGCACTTATGTCACACAGGTAGATTTAATTAAAGGATTCTAAAATGAGAGGGGTTCTATGAGCATCAAAATCATGTTTTCTATCTGATCTGGAAATGTAATGACGTGTCTCTTCTATTATTATGAACTAATTTAAAACTGATGGAACTTGGTGTATTTGGGCCTTTAAAGAAATTCTTTTATTTTTCCTTTTTTTAATTTTATTTTTTTTTCAGTGTTCCAAAATTCATTGTTTATGCACCACACCCAGGGCTCTATGTAATACGTGCCCTCCTTAATACCCACCACCAGGCTCACTCAACCGCCCACCCCACTCCCCTCCAAAAAAAAAACCTTGTATATATAGTACAAAATTATATTTATCAGGGAAAAAAAAAAGGAATCCATACATTTATTCACAGATTGTTAACAGAGTTCTTAAACCTGCAAGGAGATGTGCCAGGCAGTGAATCTTTCCTTCAGCATTAACTATGACCTGAAGAGCTAATAGTCTGGCATTTATGGAAGAAATCATTTTCAGCACAAAGGACAAACGATGAAAATCATGAAGTTTGGGGGGAATCCATCAAATCTGTTGATAGGCAATCCCATAAAATTGGAAGAAAAATGGTGATTTAGAGCTTTTTACTCTCAAGTCTGCTCAGTGAACCAGTAGCAGTAGCCACAACATCACCTGGGAGCTTGCTAGGGATGCCGCATCTTGGGCCTTAATGTAGACCTGCTGAATCAAAACTTGTTTTTTTTTTTTAAGATTTTATTTATTTATTTGACAGACAGAGATCACAAGTAGGCAGAGAGGCAGGCAGAGAGAGAGAGAAGGGGAAGCAGGCTCCCCGCTGCCCAGAGAGCCCGATGTGGGGCTCGATCCCAGGACCCTGGGATCATGACCTGAGTTGAAGGCAGAGGCTTTAACCCACTGAGCCACCCAGGCGCCCCCAAAACTTGGTTTTTAACAAGATCCCCAGGAGATCTGTGTGCACAGTTAAGTGTAAGGAGCTCTATCAGAAAGCAGAGACTTGACAACCAGCCTGCAGGGGGCAGAACCTCATTTCTGCCACCAACTAGGGGTGTAACCTGGAAGAAGTTCCCTAGCTTCTCTGCACCTCAGTTCCCTCACTGGGTATGATGGAGATAGCAATGGCGCCTAAGTCATAAGGTTGCTGGTAGTATTAAAGGACATAAAATATGTAAAGTGCTTATCAAACTTACAAAGTTTGTCCCTACATCCTTCTAGCAATCACAGGGTTCTGGCTCAAGAGTAACAGAGGATGTGGGGTGCCTGGGTGGCTCAGTGGGTTAAGCCTCTGCCTTTGGCTCAGGTCATGATCTCAGGGTCCTGGGATCGAGCCCTGCATCGGGCTCTCTGCTCGACGGGGAGCCTGCTTCCCCCCTCTCTCTTCCTGCCTCTCTGCCTACTTGTGATCTCTGTCTGTCAAATAAATAAATAAAATCTTAAAAAAAAAAAAAAGAGTAACAGAGGATGTAAGCTGTAGCTCATAGATGTGCCCCACTTGTGGGTGGGTCTATAAGCAGACAATGAGGAACAACTAGACTCGGCCTACAAAAAACCACATTCCCCAACCTGCTGTCATTTCAAGCCAAACTTGCGGTGTTTTCATAAGCAGTGCATACCACACGGCTGCTTGTAGAGACCACTAAAACCCAGACTGAGTGAAACCCTGCATATGCATTCTATTTGCTGAGTGTTGAAGGAAACAATAGGGGGACTCATTTTCTGCCCTAGAAACTTCCGTCCTCATTTTCTACCTATCAGTTTCTCATCTACTAAAAAGTCTGATGAAACCCAGCACTGAAAATGTAGAAACACCAGCACTCCCCAACACTCATGGAGGGAAAGGAAATTGATAAAATCTTTCTGGAAAGCAGTTTTGATCATCTCTATCAAATGGAAATGATCTGTAAACTTTGAAGGAGCAGTTGTGTTTTAAATTTACCCTAGGGATGCCTGGGTGGCTCAGACTGCCTGCCTTCCACTCTGGCCACAACCCTTGCTCAGCAGGGAGCCTGCTTCTCCCTCGGCCTGCCACTCCCCCTGCTTGTGATGGTGCATGTGCTCTTTCTCTGGTAAATAAATAAAATCTTAAAAATAAATAAAAAAAATTTATCCTACATATATATACTTGCAACAGAAGGCGAAGATACATAAACATACATTAAAAGACATGTATATGTCTGTACACATTATATGTAAGTATTGTATATGTATATATGCATGTTATATGTATAAGTGTGAATTCTTTACAGCACAGTTTTGACAGGAAAAAACTTGAATTTAATATCAATCATTAATGGTTAAATTGTGCTATAGCCATTAAATCAAACCAGTATAAAGAATGAGACCTCTTTCTATGCGGTCATGTGCAAGAAAACTATAGAATATATATAAGATCATTTCCACAGATGGAGAAAGATACAGGCAATTTACATGGAATATTTCTAAAAAAGATAAATTAATGATAATATGTTCAAAGACATTCTGTTATGTATCTTTCTGTATCTTCTCATTGTTTGGCTTTACCTTTTGAGTATGAGGGCAATAATAATTTTTAAGAAAAACTAGGGGAAAAAAATCTCAAACAACCTAACATTATACTTCCAGGAACTAGAAAAAGAAAAAGAAAAAAACAACTAAGCCCCAACTTAGCAGAAGGAAGGAATAAACATTAGAGCAGAAATAAAATACAGACCAGGAACACAATAGAAAAGATCAACTAAGAATTGATTCTTAGAAAAGATAAACAAAACTGACAAACCTGTAGTTAGAATAAAAGAAAACAGACTCAAATAAAATCAGAAATAAAGAGACACAGTAAATGACATCACCCCAATACAAAGGGTATGAGACTACTGTGAACAATTATATACCAACAAATTGGACAATCTAGAAGAAATGGATGAATTCATAGAAACACACAATCTATCAAGATTGAATCATGACAAAATAGAAAATTGAGGTGCTTGGGTGGCTCAGTTGGCTAAGCATCTGCCTTTGCCTTTGGTCAGGATCCCAGGGTCCTGGAATAGAGACCTGCATCGAGTTCCCTGCTCAGCAAGGAGTCTGCTTCTCTCTCTCCCTCTGTCTGCTGTTCCCCCTACTTGTGCTCTGTCACACAAATAAATAAAACCTTTTTTTTATTAAAAGATTTTATTTATTTATTTGACAGAGAGATCACAGTAGACAGAGGCAGGCAGAGAGAGAGAGGGGGAAGCAGGCTCCTTGCTGAGCAGAGAGCCCGATGCAGGACTCGATCCCAGGACCCTGAGATCATGACCTGAGCCGAAGGCAGTGGCTTAACCCACTGAGCCACCCAGGCGCCCCAAAACCTTTTTTTAAAAATGAAGAATAGAAAATCGGGGCACCTGGGTGTCTCAGTGGGTTAAAGCCTCTGCCTTCAGCTCAGGTCATGATCCCAGTGTCCTGGGATTGAGCCCTATGTCAGGCTCTCTGCTCAGCAGGGAGCCTGCTTCCCTTCCTCTCTATCTGCCTGCCTCTCTGCCTACCTGTGATCTGTCAAATAAATAAATATTAAAAAAAAAAAAAAAAAGAAATAGAAAATCTAAACAGACCAATAAGGAGTAAGGAGATGGAATCAGTAACCAAAAACCTGTCATCAAAGACAGACCAGGACCGACAGGTTCTGAAGGATTCTACCAAGCAGATAAAAAAGAGTATCAACCCTCAAATTCCTCCAAAAGAACAGAAAAGGAGGGGACACTTCCAATTCATTTTATGAGGTCATTATTACCCTGACACCAAAGCCAGATAAAGGCACTATAGATAGGCCAATACCCCTAATGAATAAAGATGCAAACATTTGCAACAAAATACTAGCAAACCACATTTCAACAACACATTAAAGGATCATACAACATGACCAAATGGGATTCATCCCTGTGACGCAAGAATAGCTCAACATATGCTACTAAATGTGATAGAACACATTAATAGAAGACAAAAAAAAATCATAGGATTATCTCAAGACATACAGAAAAAGCGTTTGACTAAATTCAACACCCAATTATGATCAAAACTCTCAACAAATTGGATATAGAAAGAACATACTTCAACATGATCAAGGCCATATAAGAGAAGCCCACAGCTAACAAACATCATACTCAATGATAAAAGGTTGACCACTCTTCCTCCAAGGTCAGCAACAAGACACAAAGGTGCTCACACTCACCACACCTAGTCAACATAGTACTAGGAAAAATACTAAAAGACATGAAACCACAAAAGACCCTGAATAGCCAAAGCAATTCTAAGGCAGAACTGTACAGTTCAAGGCATCACACTTCCTGATTCTGAACTATATTACAAAGCTATAGTAATAAAAACAGTATGGTACTGGCATAAAAACAGACATAAAGACCAATGAAAGAAAATCAGGAGTCCAGAAATAAATCCACACATATATGGTCAACTAATATCTGACATGGGAGCCAAGACAACTCAATGGAGAAAAGATAGTTCTTCAGTAAGTGGTGCTGGAAAAATGGAATAACCACATGCAGAAAAATGAAACTGAACTCCTATCTTACACCACTCACAAAAATTATTTCAAAACGGATTAAAGACTTAAACATAAGACCTGAAACTGTGAAATATGAAGAAAGCAAAGAAAACACCCCTTGAGGCACCTTGGTGGCTCAGTGGGTTAAGCCTCTGCCTTCAGATCAGGTCATGATCTCAGGGTCCTGGAATCGAGCCCCACATTGGGTTCTCTGCTCAGAAGGGAGCCCGCTTCTCCCTCTCTCTCTGCCTGCCTCTCTGCCTACTTGTGATCTCTGTCTGTCAAATAAATAAATAAAATCTTAAAAAAAAAAAAAGAAAACGCCCCTTGACATTGGTCTTAGCAATGATTTTCTGGATAGGACCCCAAAAGCACAAGGAACAAAAGCAGAAATCAGTAAATGGGATGACATCAAACTAAGAAGCTTCTGCACAGCAAAGGAAACCATGAACAAAATGAAAAGGCAAACTATGGAATAGAAGAAAATATCTGCAAACTATTTGAATAGGAGGTTAATATCAAAAATATATAAACAACTCCATACAGCTCAATAGCAAAATAAACAACTTGATTTAAAGATGGGCAGAAGAACTGTACATTTTCCCAAAGAAGACATACCCATGGCCAATGGGTAACTACAAAGGTGTTCAACATCATTAGCCAGCAGGGAAATGGAAATCAGAACCACTATAGGGTCTTACCTCACCCCTGTTAGAACGGCTGTCATCAGAGAGACAAGAAATAACAAGCGTTGGTGAGAATGTGGAGAAAAGGAAGCCCTTGTGCGTTGTTGGTGGGAAGGTAAACTCATAGTCTGGAGGTTCCTCAAAAAACTACAACTAGAATTACCCTATGACCCAGCAATTCCACTTGTAGATATTGATCCAAAGGAAATTAAAACAGGATCTCAAAGAGATGCATGCATCCCCATGTTCATGGCAACATTATTCACAACAGCCAAGGAAGTGGGAGGTCATAAGACAGAACTTGCCAAGGGACGTCAGGAGGCAGACATTTTGGTATCCATGCAACAGCTCTTTCCTTCTCCTTTCCTCTTTTTCGTCAGAACCTGCATTCAATGATCCAGGTTAAAAATGAAGGACACTAATCTTCCCAGCCTCCCCTGAAACCAGAAGTGGCCAGTGACTAAGTGCTGGACAATGAGGCAGAAGGGAAATTCTTCAAGTATAAAATGTTTTACATGATTTTTTTAAAAGAAGCAAGAAAAAAGCCTCAGACTCTTCCTTTCTACTTTAGTTGAATGGGAACATAATGTCTGGAATGACAGTGGCCATCTTGCAACCCTAGAGAGTGGGACACTCCTACACTGAAAATTGCAGAGAAAAATGTTGGAAAGGGCTTGGGTTCTGATGACCTTCTCGAGCTGCTGGACCAATCTGTAATGGCCTAGCTCTACACCCCTTAGAAAGTGAGGTAATAGATGCTCCCATTATTCAGATCACTTTTTATTGGACATTCTACTATTTGCAGCTAAAAGCATCACCACTTACACAGCTGCCAACCACCTGCCTTAGGAATGAGCCAAGGACCCAATTAACAATCTAGCAATAGGTATATATAATTATGGAAGGAAGATATACTCCTGGTATCTGGTGTGATTTTCTATATGATGTTCAGAATCACTTTTGATTTTCTGTTTGTGGACGCAAAAGGGAACAACTCTGATTCCATTAAGCAGCTACTGTGGGCCAAGCAAAATACCAGGCACTTGATCTAAAGTGAGTCACCACAGCAACTTCCAGACCAGCCCCCTTTGGCTGGGGAAATAAAATCACATCTGTATTTCCTCAAATCTCATTTAAACAATTTCGCATTTACTTTCATTACAAATGCAGACCACAAACCACTCAAGTACTTGTGACTTTGCCACCTATAGAAATCACAGCTATATTCGTATCACACTGCATTTGTTGAAGACAGCTCTAAATATCACTGACCCTCATCACTCTTTCAAAGGTACCATAATCTGTAGGCTTGCTGCGAAATCTTGTTATTTAACGTGTTAATAAAGAAACACACAAGGGGCGCCTGGGTGGCTCAGTGGGTTAAAGCCTCTGCCTTCGGCTCGGGTCATGATCCCAGGGTCCTGGGATCGAGCCCCATGTCGGGCTCTCTGCTCAGTGGGAAGCCTGCCTCCTCCTCCTCTCTCTCTCTCTCTCTCTCTCTTTGCCTGCTTGTGATCTTTGTCTGTCAAATA
>NW_019154107.1:19093170-19195985 GCF_002288905.1 Enhydra lutris kenyoni | reverse complement strand
GAAACACACATGCCACTGCATCACAATTTTTCAAACGTTTTGGTAACTGAATGTTGATATAACTGGCTTCCTTTGTTACCCTAAGTGTTTGATTTTATGCACCTAAAAATGTTATTCTAAGAGGTATTGATGGGAGGCGCCTGGGTGGCTCAGTCGGTTAAGCGGCTGCCTTCAGCTCAGGTCATGATCCCAGAGTCCTGGGACTGAACCCCATGTCGAGGTCCTTGCTCAGCCGGGGGCCTGCTGCTCCCTCTCCCTCTGCTCTGCTCATGCTTTCTCTCTCTCAGTGTCCCTGTCTCTCAAATAAATAAATCTTTTTTAAAAAAGAAGGAAAGAAAGAAAAAAGAGTTATCGATGGCTTCACCAGATTTACACAGGGATCCTTGGCACAAAAGGGGTTTGGACCCCGTGAAACTAGTCCCCCTTGTGACTGTTCAATTCACTGTCCATGCAGAAAACCCGGGTGAACTTTATAAAGGTAAGATGAAGACATGACCATTAAAACTGGAGACAAGCCTCAACTCCTGACTGACCTGGCCCTGCAGGATCTTGTTTGAGCCAGCTCACCGCTACTGTGTAGTCGGTTGAGGGCTCTCCCATCCCTCTAGCCCTGGCTCACTCTGCTCCCATCACATGGGCAGCCTTCCACTTCTTTGAAATCTACAAGCAGATCTGCACCTTGGGGGCTTCATCCTTCCGGTCTCTGCTGGCTGGAATGCCTACTCTTAAAGCAGCCGCTTCATGTTCAGGCTTCAGTGATGAGCCAGGACATCACCTCCACAGAGAAGTCTTCCTGGCTGTCCTCTGCCAAGCAGCATCCCACCCCTCTCCTGTTCTGTCCTGCCCTGCCCCCAGGTATTTCCTGTTTACTTCCTTCAGAGCACTTGCCACAACATAATTATATTGATTTTTGCTCACTACTAACTCCTGGCATCTACCAAGGGGCCTGGTACATGTAAAAACCTGACATTCATGGAATGAAGGGATAAACGACAGAATTAAGTGAAAAGGAAGTTATCATTCATCCATTTTAGAAGTGAGGAAACGGAGGCTCAGAGATATAAAATTATTTGTTCAAGGTCACCCAGTGGTAAAGCTATTATTTTAACCGTGGTCCCTGGGCCTCCCCTTTATCCCTCCACCATTTCTAACTTTTCCCGGTTACATTTCCCCCAATCTGGAAAGCAGAATGGACCCAATATAAGTTTTTTTTTTAAAGATTTTATTTATTTATTTGAGAGAGAGACAGTGAGAGAGAGCATGAGCAAGGAGAAGGTCAGAGGGAGAAGCAGACTCCCCATGGAGCTGGGAGCCCGATGCGGGACTCGATCCCCGGACTCCGGGATCATGACCTGAGCCGAAGGCAGTCGTCCAACCAACTGAGCCACCCAGGCGTCCCCCAATATAAGTTTTTATGGTGTGATTTCATAGGACTTCAGTGCCCCGTTGCTCAAGGATATCTGCTTAACAAACCATCAAAGCTACTTCCCTTGAGTATTTCCAGGAGAGCCAAACTGAACAAAAATATATTACCTGGTTAGAGCGACTCTTCCTGTCACTGTCTCTGTACATACATCGACATACGTTTTTTCTCATCTCTGAATCTTATCAATACAAACAATAAAATCAGATGGAAGGAAGTCAAAAAAGGGTAGACTAAGGAAGAAAAAAATTTAACCCAAATTAAATGCTAGTATATGGAAGTACATAAGGCACTTTATATCAGATATGTGGGCAATTTTGGCCACAGGCTTCCTAGTAGCCATCATCAAGTGAGAAACATGTCAGTTACGCG
This sequence comes from Enhydra lutris kenyoni, assembly GCF_002288905.1. Classification (NCBI taxonomy): domain Eukaryota; kingdom Metazoa; phylum Chordata; class Mammalia; order Carnivora; family Mustelidae; genus Enhydra; species Enhydra lutris. Next base: position 19,194,190 of record NW_019154107.1, on the reverse strand, counting down.
ACATATTCTGAAGATTAAAAAATTCAATCAATTTCCAGGAAGAGCACAACCATTTCTGTACTTTAAGTACTGAGAGAAATTCCCCTTGTGGGTCCTTATAATGAAAGCATGATAGGATAGAGTGATCAGTATTCTCAACGACAACCTTATAAAAAAATATATCAAGCTTCAGAGAATGGTGTCTTATAGCAAAGCTCAACAGACATGACTGGTATGCCCAATCCTGTGCCGCACTGCATCGCCTTGGTCCTTCAAAGCATGGTCCCTGGACCAGCAGCATCACCTGGGAACTTGCTAGAAATGCAGAATCTCAGGCCCAATGCCAGGCCTGCTGAATCAGTCTATAGTCTATTGACAAGATCTGCAGGTGATTCCCATGAACGTTCAAGTTTAACAAGCGCCGGTCTCAAGGTTAAGCTTGATCTCAGGCAAAACTTCCAAGAAACTGGTATTCACTTATTCGGGCAACACCTATTTACTGAGACCTTGGTGGTAAGAAAGGATTCCGACCAATAGGACATATTCTTACCAGTATGACACCAAAAGCACCACCATAAAGGAAAATATTGATAAATGGGTCGCCATTCAGAATGAGTGGCAAAGCAAGCCATAAACATTATTTGCAATAATCCCAAATGAAAAGGGGAGAACTTGAATATGTCCCAGGTACCCTCTTAATGATGAGACTATAACGATAAAATGAAACCTCTCTACACGTATGGAGCTTACCTGCTAATTGGAAAAGACATAAACAAGTAAAATGAAACAAGTAAAGGGCATCAAGTCAGGGGACAAGGTTGCAGTTTCGTAGAGGGTGAACAGGGAAGGAAGGCTTCACCGATGAGGCAGCGACCTATACAAGGTCAAAGAGCTAGCTATAAAAATAGCCAGGGGAAGAGTATTCCAAGCAAAGGGAACAGCGAGTACAAATACTCCGAGACAAGAAATGCTTGGCACAGCCAGAAGGCCAGTGTGGTTGAAGCAGAGTGAGCAGAAGAGCAATAGGTATGCAGGGGGGCCAAATGATGTGGGGCCTTGTCGGCCATTTTAAGGATCTAAGCTCTGAGAAAGATGAGAAGTCCCTGGAGAGAAGGTAATAGGGAGCCACTGCAGGATGCTGAGTGGGGGAAATGGCATGATGAAGTGCTTCTAAGATTGGTTTCTAAGAGGTACATGTAATGGCTTGAGAGAATCCAGCTGAGTATATTGCACTAATCCCAGTAAATGGGGATTCATTCATTCAACTATTTATTAGGTGCCCAAGCTGTGCCAAGTAGTGTGGGGAGGATACAGACCAGGGTGATAACTGAAGGAATTGCCAGAGCAAAGTGAATATAAATGACATTGGAAGGAAAGAAACCCAGGACATAATAACAGATTTATAGAGAAATGACAGAAGTTGGCAACTCAATTTAATCAACGTTTATGGATCATCTATTGAGGGCAAAGCCATATGCTGGCTAGGGTGCAGGAGTGGGGATGGCGCAGGAGACATATTTTCCCCTCAGAAGGGCTTCCAGCCAGGCGTGCTTAGCCCCTGCCCTGCACTTTTCAAGCCTGAATTTCCCAGATTACTGCAGCTGAGGCTGGCACGGAGACTAGCTTATTTGCTCTGGTTAAGAGCTGGGTTTGGTGGTGGTGGTAGTGGTGGTGGTTGGGGTGGGGGCGGTTGAACAACCCTCAGAACTTGTTCTGTCTCCTGGGAGTAGGGGCCAAAGAACCTCAAATTGATTAGTATAAAAAGACAGATTTGGTTCGGCAGGAGGGCAGCAGAGAGGTCTTAATAAATGTCTGTTTGCATCAGGGTTGCAGACTGGCCCTGGGCCACCAGTTTTGGGGCAATGAGTCCTTGAGGTGTGTGTCCGTCTGTATGACCTGACGGGTCTCCCACTCTCCGCCACCCCATTCTGGAGAGAAGACCCCAAGGGACACAAAGGGAAAGCAGGCCAAAAAAGCTCCGAATTTGAAAATCGCCCACCACCAGCTTGCAAGGTCTGAGGAGCAGATGCAAATGAAATGCAAATGATATGTAAACAGCCCTGTGGCCTTCTAAAAGGTTTTCTACAACTGGAAGGGCCCTTGGGGAACTGCTAGCAGGTAACAGTGACTCAGAAGCAGAGTGAACTATTTCAAGACAACGTTGTCGCACAGATCTTTGCTACCGTGCTAGCACAGTGCACAGTCTTTACTGATTTTTTTCTCACTTGTATCAACCTCACCTTCTATAAATAAAAAAAAAAATCAAGTCTGCCTCTGTTATCTTCGAAGTTATCTAAGTTAATTACACTTTAAAAACACTGTGTACCTTTAATTTTTCTTCAAACGCCTCTTTCACCCAAATAAAGTCATGCTGAATGTGTCACTTCCTCCCTAGAACAGTATTTGGCTCCACTGGGTTATGAATGAAAATGCCTCTCTCTCAGTTCTAGTTACTATGATCCTTTGGAGGATTTTTCCCCCCCTACTCCACAGGAACTGGCACATTCTCCTCTAATGGTCACATGCTGTATTCAAAGTGAATCCAGAAAAAAAAAAAATAGGTAGTTGTGAAATCCAATTCACTTCAAGGAGCCACTGGAAAGCTATTCATTAAGAAAACCTGCCCTGTTAAGTACGTTGTCATCTTGACAATCCTAACTACGTGTTTTAGAATGAAAAATGCACATTCGATTACAATGGGGTAAACTTCTGTCTCCGTTTACGCGTTTCAAAGAGGACAGCCCCATTAGGCATTTTAAAAGAGCCCTGAGATTAACTGAATAGTAAGCAACCACAGTCAGCCCATCAGACTCGCAGCTGGGCAGTAATTCTGGGTTACAGACAGCGGCGCGGGGGACCGGCGGCGGGGGGGGGGGGCTGTCGTCAAAGCCTTTTACCTCCACGTTAGCCATGGAAACCATGAAAACCTAACCAGCACCCCAAACTTCCAATACTTTGCCAGCAGTCTTAACATTCGCGGGGCTTCAGCTTTTCGACAGGAGGGTCAAAAGAAGGGAAATCCCTTTCATTTTCGAGGATATCCCCCCGCCCCAAAGAGCCTCCAGGAAGCTGTTGGGAAAGGAGGCGTCTGGGGAGATGCCACGTTCGGCGTAAAACAAAAAGCGCAAAGACGCGGAATCCCAACAACTGAGAGACTGAAAAAGAGAGGTGGGGTAGACGGACAAAAACAGATGAACCTCTGGAGACTGAGGAAACAACAGCGCCAGAGTAACAAGGCGTGCGGGGGTGGGTGGGTAGGGGTGCGCTGCTCCCGCAGCCGGGACTCCGGGGAAAGGGCCGGGCAGGCGGCGAGCGCCCCCCCGCGGCCGGGGCTGCCTCTTACCTCCTGGGCGAGTTTCTGCTTGAGCACCAGCGCGGCGCACAGGTAGCCCGCGCGGCCCACGAACAGCTCGTCGGAGCCGCACTCCAGGAAGGACACCGGCGCGCAGACGGCGCACAGAGCCCGGAACTTGCCGAGCGGCTGCACGTAGTCGGACCGGCCCAGGGCGTGGTACACGAGCGTGGCGACGGCGTACACGCCCGCTCCCCCGAGCAGGAAGGCAGCGCGGGTGTCGGCGTCCGGCTCGCCCCACTCCTCGGCGCGGGCGCACGCGTCTATGAGGCGCTTGGCCGAGCGCAGGTAGCGCTCCCGGGCCCCGGCAAAGAGCGGGCTCTGCGAGACGTGGTAGAGCATGTAGGCCACCCCGGCCACGCCGCCGTACAGCCCGCCTTGGCAGCTGCTGGCCGCGGCCGCCGCCCCCCGGGCCTCAGCGCCGCCCCCGAGCGGGGGCAGCTCCTGAAGGATGCGCTCGATGGTGGCGGTGACCAAGGGCGCCACCGCCTCCTCGCACTGGCCCGCCAGCAGACTGCCCTGGTAGTCATCGAAGCGGTTGGCGAAGCAGCGCTTGGTGTCCATGCTGCTGCCGTGCCCCCCAAAGCCGGGCCGGGGTCCGCGTGAGGGCGCGCCCTGCAGCCCCGCGCACCACCTCTCGCTCCCGGAGGCACTCGGCCGGCGGTTGATGCGGCGGGGATGGAGCAGGGAGGCTGAGACGGGAGGTGACAAGAGGAGGCGGGCGCGAGGAAGAAGCACAGAGCGGATTGCCAAGTGGGGCACCGGTCTGCCGGGAAGCTCCCGAGTGGCCCAGGCGGGCGCTGGGGACGCGCGTCGTACGCCCCCCCTCCGAGAGGCCGCGCCCTCGCCGAACCCGCCCCCTCCTGCGCCGCCGCAGCTCGGCCGCCTCTCCAAGGGGCCGAGGTGATCTCCGGCAGGACCCACGCGGGGCCCGCGCCACTCCTCCCGCTCCGCCCCCGGCTCCTCCCTTCCCGGCGGAAGGCCGGGGACGTGCGGGACACCGATCCGGAAAGCTGAGGCTCGGCACACACACACCTGACGCTGGAGGTGAAGACCTCGAGTCCCTAGTACACTACACTCAAAGTGTGGTCCTCGAGTCAGCCGATCAGCATCACCTGGGAGAGTGTTAAAAACGCAGCAGCTCAGACTCCGCTCCAAAGCTATCGAATCAAAATCAGCATATTTAGCAAGATCCCCAGGTGATTCACATGCACATTAAAGGTTGAGAAGCCACTGAAGTGGGGCGAGGGTGGGGGAGGTGGCGGAGTTGGCTAGGAAAAAACGGAGAGCCCTCCAGAAACTTGTTTTCTCATTTTGGTCACTTTGGAGTTCTCATTCTGAATGTTTCCATCCCAAAGGCTGAGGGCTTTGAGTACATCACGTTTCAAGCATGGAATTGGTGGAAGGCCCCATAGGGACTTCCTTGGCCTTGGTTGTCGTGTTCTTCTTGGAGTACGCAGGAGTAAAAATGCAAAGAACCACACCAGGTTAAGGTAAGAGGATGGCGGCTCTGTCTTTCTCCTACTCTAGAGACCCCTCCCTCCCATGCATGCATAGTAAGTCATTAACTGAATATAAGGGCAAATGCTGCGCGCGAATTTTAATTCAGCATTTTTACTCTTTTCTGCGGGTCCTTAGTTATCTACTTCCACCCTTCTCCTGTTTTTCCCTGCTGCTTTCCTTCCTCAGGCGTTATTGAGAGTCTCATTTGTGTCCTGGACTCTGGAAATAGATGGATAAACAAAGCAGACAGGGTCCTACACCTCTTGGACCGTGCCGTCCACTGAGAAAGAAAATGAACAATTACACAAACAAGTTGCCTTTCTTTTGCTCAGCTGTTTTAAAATAATTCTTCCATTCCCAAAGTGTTGACAAGTGAAGGCCAAAGAGGTCATCTCTCCCAGGGGTATTTGCATTTTGATAGGGGCTGTGCGAGACACGAAAGAATAAGTGACTCGTGGAAAAGTTTCTGACGCTGGTGGGGAGAGCAACTGCTCCACTTACCTGAAAGGCTAGTTTTGTTTGGAGGCAGTTTTTTCCTCAAAAGTGGTACTTGTCACAATGATGTGGAAGCAGAGATTAAATAGCCTGGCCCTCCATCCTTGCTCCATGCATTCTGGAAAAGGAGCTCTGTTTGGCAAGATTCCTGCTGGGATTGATAGCCACATAGGGGATGCTGTGGCCTCCCACGTCCTAAACAAACCACCAAAACAGGTTTGTTTTGAATTACAATTAAAAAAACAAAAAAAAGCTAGGCCACTTTTAGGCAGGGAGCTTGGTGGGTTAAGCATATCAAAGGAGCAACTGGAATGTTTCTCTTCTGGCTTTCTTCCTTATCCCTCAATGGTGGTAAACAGGAGTGACTTTTGTTCCTTCACACAAGGAGACCTAAAATGCACTTTCACAGGCGGGAATGAAGCCTTATTCCATTTCATTCCTCCACACCTCCCCTCTGTCATGCATCTAGAGGCAGCTCTGCTCATTTTGACTCTCCTTTCACGAATCCCAGCACCAGGGTAACACCAGCAGCAATGACAGGGACTTGTGCTCACTGACTTCAAAAAAGAAAAAAAAAAAGTAAGATCAGTAAGCAGGTCTCCAAGAGAAGGAGCTCTGCCTTTTCCCAGTTGTGTCAACCCCCTACCCGTTGCCCCAAAATGCTGCATAGCAGGCAACCACAAAATCTTGCAGCCTGTAACAGGAAGTTTACTGTTCATGCATCTGGGATCTTGGCTGGGCTCTTCAAGTGTCTGGGGGTGGGCTGGCTGTTGCTTGGGGAAATCGGTGCGGCTGGGCTCTGGTTCCCATGCCTGTCTCTCACCCTCCAGTCAATCCCAGCATGCCTGCATGGCGACGGCAGCAGGGCAAGAGCCCAGGTGAACCCGTGCAAGACTTCTTTAGGTCTGGTCTTAAAACTGACACATTTTTACCCGCCTTAATCTATTGGCAAATCATGTGAAAAATGCAGGGTGTCTTTATGCAACTCTGAAGTAGATGGCAAAGGGTGTGTATACAGGGTGGGGTGAATTACTGGGGTTCCTAGGGGTTTTGGACCATGATGCCAACAAGGAGAACAGAGGTCACCAGTTGGATGTGAGACAGCATGATTTGGGAGAAGCAAGAAGTTAGCGGTATCCGGAAGCCCTCTTAAACTCCTAGGACAAATTAGCCCTTTTAACTATAAATGTCTTTCCCAAAGAACCCACCACTTGGGGGCGCCTGAGTGGCTCAGTGGGTTAAGCCGCTGCTTTTGGCTCAGGTCATGATCTCAGAGTCCTGGGATCGGGTCCCGCATCGGGCTCTCTGCTAGGCAGGGAGCCTGCTTCCCTCTCTTTCTCTCTGCCTGCCTCTCTGTCTACTTGGGATCTCTGTCTGTCAAATAAACAAATAAAATCTAAAAAAAAAAAAAACAAAAACATAAATGAGTGGGGAAACCTACCATATCCCTTCTTATAACAAAAAAAAAAAAAGAACCCACTACTTGGTCTGCTGCACAGTCACCTGGCAAAACTTCAGTCCAGAACATCCTTCAGGGTGGAACTAGTTTTAGACCACATGAGGCCTTGCCTCCAATTGCCATTTACTTAATTCGCATTGCTTATTTTAATATCATGACTCCATTAGAATACACTCTCCTTGATGGCGGGCTTTTTGTTACACTTATGTACTGATCGGCACCAAGAGCCTAGAATAGTCTCTGGCACATGTTGCAGGCACTCAATAAAAGTTTGTGAAATGATGAATGAATTACTATGAGATCATCATAGCAAGCAAACCTGGAGTGTAGAATGCAGAATAAAGACCGTTGAAAGTTACCCAGACTTGATGTCTGTTTCTTGGATCCTTTTGTTCTTGTGAATGCAAGAACGAAAACATTCTGCAGTTTCTGCCTCCTTTCTTTATCTCTCCATGGGCTGCTGACCTGTACACTTTACAGTGACTTCACACAATCTGTTTTTACCAACTAACCAGGTGTAGGAGATTTCATTTTCCAAATGCAGCCTTAACAACATTTCCTATGCCGTGTGCTCCTCTGCCATTGGACCCTGACATTTATCAGATGGTAGGGTACGTGTCCCCTCTTCTTGAATCTGAGTGGACTTATAACTAACTTATAACCATAGAATGTGTTAAAAATTATACTGCACGGCATCCAAAGCTAAACAAACAAACAAACAAAATGGTGGTGGCTTCTGCATTACATGCTGGACCACTCCTAGTTGGAGCCTTGAACCGCCTTATAAGAATCTGATTACCTCGAGGTGGCCATATTGGGAGGAAATGCAGACGACATGAAGAGGCCACTTACAGGTGTGCTCGGGTTGACCGTCCAGCTGACAGCATCAGCTGACAGCCATGTGAGTGAGCCACCTTGGATGTACAGTCCACCTGAGCCCTCAGATGACAGAAGTTCTATGAGAACCACTGTCCCAATCCCTTCCAGAATTCCTGACCCACAAACTTATGAGCAAAATAGAACAGTTTTTTAAGCTACTAAGGTTAATGGTAATTTGTTGTGCAGCAAAGGTAACTAGAATATTTTGCTAGCTTCCCCTCATCCGATGCCATAAAGTCCCCTATAATCTATATTGCCCCCTCAACAGGGCAACAAATAGTTGGGAAGAGGAATATTTGGGGGGAACTCTGGACAGGGAGACAGGAAGCATGCAGGCACACAGAAAATTGTGTTGCAAAATAATAAGTCTAGTTGGATTCTTTAGAAGTAGCAATGACCCCACAAAGAAATATGCAGCCTATACGAAATCTTCCCAAAGACAGTTATTTTGCCCTTATTTGCAAGATTTGTCCTGATCTTTACAGAATCTCTAGCAGCATTTGCTGACAAGCAGCTCCCAACACATGGTTTCTGTGATCTTGCTGAATTGCCCAGTTCCTAGTTCTTCCTCAGGATTTCCTTATTGTGCAGATTATGCAAAACTATGGATGGAAAATAGTTTTAGTGGGTTCATCAAGGAAATCACATAAAATTATGCAAAACTATCCAGGAAGAAAATATTAAAATCAAAGGGTTTCTCTGATGTAAATCATTGCCCTCTCAGGGTGAATATCAAAAAACCTCAGTAATTTTATAACTGTCAAACCTCAACACTTAAGGGTTAGTACATTTTATGGGATGAACCATCTAAAAATACTTTCAGAAAGTTTTCCAAAGTTTTGCTCTAAGGGCTCATCCTAGAAATGGTTTACCTAGAAATTCAGGTAACTGAATCAGAGCTATGTCTAGTCCTTATAGTACATTATCTTTGGAAATGCTTCTCTGATTTTTTAGCTTAGTTACCTAAACCTTGGCGACCTCTTCTGCTTCTGCACTTTTGTCCCCTATAGCCCCATCTCAAAATAGCAGCCTGAATAATCTTCTGGTTGATGGCAGTGTTGCTCCTGTCCCTCAAAGTAAAATCTAGAGCCCACAGGACAGCCCAAAAGGCACACTGCCATCTTGCCCTTCATACTTCTCTGACCTCCCTCTTATTCTTCCCCTTGCTCTTTCAATTCCAGCCACACCGGCTGCCTTGATATTTCTCAAACATACTAGTCAGAGTCTTAACTTGGAAAGTTTTCTTTGGGGGCGCCTGGGTAGCTCAGTTGGTTAAGCATCTGCCTTTGGCTCAGGTCATGATCCCAGAGTCCCAGGATGGAGTCCTGCATGGGGCTTCCTGCTCAGCAGGGAGTCTTCTTCTCCCTCTGACCCTCCCTCCCTCACGCTCTCTCTCTCAAATAAATAAATAAGATCTTAAAAAAAAAAGTTTTCTCTTCCTAGAATACTCTTCAAAAGATATATTTGCCCTTTCATCTCTCAATGAAGTCTTCCATAACTTATCATTTAAATTGTAACCCTCCCCTGCCAACCATTAGTATCTATTCACCTTATATTTTTACTGATTTATGTTGTTTCTTGTCTGTCTCCTTTTCCTAGAATGTAATCCCCACGAGGACAGGCATTTTTGTCTCCATGGTTCCCTGCTTTATCCCAAGCACCTAGATTAATGCCTTATATATAATCTTTGCTCCATAGATATTTATCAATGTCTGTAATACCCTTCTTAATGTCAAAAACTTCCACCAATCCCTAACTCCTAGCTGAGCTTTGTTGTCCACTTTCATGATCAAGTTCTTGATGGTGCTTCTCTGTATAGCAGCCCTAAAAATGTGCATTTTGACATAAGATTTTGATTTTCTTTCTTGCCTCTTTTTCTCTATATCCAACATTATCCATTTTAAACATTTTTTAGCCATTTCGTGTCAAACATAATCACCAGCACACAATGTAATGGCAGATTAAAAACTAGGCAAAAGAAATAAGTAAACTGTCACCCATCACTCTTTCTGAAGGAGGGCCAGCCCAGTGTAATCAGTCACACTGGCCGAGAACAAGTAATAATGTACACCCTACCTTACTGGATATGAGAAAAATATATGTCAGTTATACCTTTGGGTACTATAATGTGTATGTATGGAGGTATGACTTGAATGCACTATGATAAATTATTGCCATGTGGAGCAAAATATGAAAACAGATATACCTCTATTTTAAACTGACGAATCTGTATAGTTACCTTAAATGGGCAAGGGAAGATGGGGGCGTTCCTTTGCTTAGAGTAAATTCTTCAACTTGAAAATTTTAAGTTTCCTACATGTAGTCATTTTTAAGGTTTTCTCCAGTATTCAGGATTAGGAGGGGAGGAGTGATTGAGAATCCCTGTGGTGGTATATTGTAACAGATGTCAAATAATGACCTCGTAATGAATAATGCATTAATTAATACTTCTGCTTTTTGTCTTATGATAAAACAATATTTCTGTTTCTACATCTATAGTTCTCACTGTTGGAAGAAGTTTCAATGCAAGAAATACAGGGTAGAGTTTTTCTCTGATACAATTTCTAGACATTTACATGAATGCAAAAGAGATAGTAGTTAGAAGATAAGTCTCAAATAATTGATAACCGATTATGACTTTGGAATTCTCATGCTCATACTTTTCCAACTGTCTTCAATATGAAATGATTTCTTAGTATATCTTGGCCCAGCATTCCCATGAGGTATAATAAGGAGTGATAGGAGAAAGAACTGAGGTCTCAGCCCATAGTCCAAAAGGTAGAAAAGTCTATTACCGGATAACCAAAGGAAGATAACTGCTTTAGGTTGGCAAGGATTAGCAGAGTCACAAAGCTGGAAAGGTCCAAGAAATCATCAATGTAATCCTTTCCTTTAACAATGAGGAAACTGGGGCCCATTGCGGTCATACAATAGGGAGTCACTGAATGGTGGGAAAGAGGCATGATGGGATCATATCTGTGTTTTAGAAAGATCATTTTTTTCTAGAAAATTGGAGGATATATTTGAGAGGCAGAAGATTTATCAGGATGATAAGTACAATAATCAAGAAATGAGGAAATCTGAGCTAGGTCAGTAGCAAGAAGGATGGAGAGATTTAGAGGGAGTCGAGAGATATGAAGCAGGTAGGATTTACAGGCTTGATGACTGACTGGATATGGGAGTAAGAAAGAAAAATCAAAGATAATGGCTGGTTTTTGCTCTGGACAGTTGGGCCAATAGAGGTGCTCTACACCAAGTTAATGGATATAGGTAGTAGAATAAGTATGAGAAGAAGGACAATGGCTAATTCAGTTTGAAAACTTTTGAGTATGACGTTCAGTCTTATTATGGGAAAATATATGGTGTATGTGTGGGTGGGTGTGGAGATATCTATCTATATCTCTATTTATCTATCTATCTATCTATATATATATAATTTCAGTATTTAAGTCCCAAAGATGCAGTCAAAATTCAGTAAGTCTGCTTAAAGGAGGCTGATGGAGGTAAGCTTTGGAAATGGGTTATTATAGTGAGGACATGGAGAAAGTCATGTACCTAGACTTCAGAGCAAGATCTGTTGTGCTTGTCAACCTAGCTTCCGTTCCCTTCTCCTATGAGTAATATCTTGAATTTCCTTTGAGAAACAACCATCCCTCATTCCCTTAACATGTAATTTGAAGGGAGCTAAACCACTCTCTTGTCCCCAAGGGTGAACATATATCCCAGGCCTGCCCATGGAGAAGCAATTCTGAGAGGCTAGAACCATTGGGAAAGCTGGGATTGCTAAAGTAGGATTAAATTTACAGCTGCTGGTGGCCATCCTGTGACTGCAAGGAGAAAGCTGGTGTAAAACACGCAGAGGAAAGCAGAACTGAGTCACAGATAAAAAGTGCGACCTGATAACATTGTTGGTACATCCATACCTGGCTTTACCTGAAGAATTGTTCCATTATGGGACCCAGTGCATTCCTTCTTTTGCTCAAGGGGGGTGTCTGTCACTTACAAAAGAAAGAGATCTGGACTAATTTGGGTTTTTGATAATTTAAAGTAGTTTGTGGGGGTTCCCGAGTGGTGCAGTCAGTTAAGGGTCTGACCCGTGGTTTTAGCTTAGGTAATGATCTCAGGGTTGTGAGGTCGAGCCCCGTGGGGTTCCACACTGAGTGCAAAGTCTGCTTGAGACTCTCTCCCCCTCTCCCTTTGTGCCCCCCCCACTTGCATGTGCACTCTCTCTCCACCCCCCTTCTCCCTCCCCTTCTTCCTCTAAGATAAATAAATCTTTAAAAAAATAGTTTGCTGTGATTTGTTTAGCGGAGCTGGGTAGGCAGGGAGGGAAGCAAGAAAAATATTGGGAAAGGTTGTAGAAGGCAGTTCGAGTGGTAGAACAAGAGCTGATTGAGAAGAGCTCTTGAGCAGTGAATGAGTGAAGGTGTTGAAATGAGACTTGATGTCAAATTCCTGCTCCACCAAATCTAACTGTGTGACTTTGAGAAAGTTATTTAACTTTCCTTACCCTCAGTTTTTTCATCCATAAATTGGTAACAATAAGAGAATCTGTTTCATAGGATGGTTAGGATAATGCCTATAAAGGGTTTATCTTGATGTCTCGCTCTGAATAAATGTTAGCATTTCTCCAAAATCATTATTATTCTACATATAGTTGCTTCAAGAAGTGTATTCCTGTTGCCTGATTACCACCTAACCTCTTGTATCTTCCTCTTTTCCTAAGTTGATTCTCCTTAGAAAAGAGTTGGGGGGTTGATTGTTTATTTGTTTTGCTTATTCTTTCTCAATGATTTCTAAATCAAACACATTACATTTACAGGCCTAAAGATTTCTTTTGCTTTCCTTTTTTTTTTTTTTTTTTTTTTTACTGTGACAAATTCAACCTCTAATGTGGAAAGAGAAATCATGCTGTGTTTTTCAGCTTTGGTGTGATTGCTGGTAATAAAGATTCAAGTTGACAAATTTTGTTGCTGATGCATAAGACAGAATAAAATTAATCTTTTTCAAGGCTGTCTGGTTCTGCAGTGCTAAGAGTAGGCAGGAAAGTAAAAACATGTGACATAAAGTCATGTAGGTGAGCAGATCTGCAAAGGAGGATAAGCAGGCACGAAATGAGGGGGATGTTTGACTCAGTGGTTTTCAATCTTTTAAGTATAATAGAAGCTTTCCACAATTTCTCCTTACTTTACCAAACTCTCACAACTTTGAAAAAAAAAATCCAACCCTGCAAGATATCTTTGATTGCTTTGGTTATCTGAACTGCTTCTGAAAGGATTGACAGAGAAATTCCATTTATTATTGGCTAGAAGTTGTATAGTACAAACTTAGTTTAAAAAGAAAAAAGTCAGTATATTCAGTCTTTAATTATATTTTCTCTTTCAGTTAAGATGTTCCAGAAAGTTGTCAGTATTATCTGCCTATTTAACATGCAGGCCATTAATTAGAACCTTCACTTAACTGAATCTCCAGGCCACCACTACTCAGTAAAATTGATTTTCGTTCAGATGGTGACATTTAACCTCTTTTTGTCAAGAGCGCTATATGTTTGCATTTTGAGTTTTGCATGAGACATACAAAACTGGAATTCAGATATAAAGGACTAGTGGATTCAGAAGAGATAAGTAGGTAAGTACGTATAAATGATGAGTGTAAAAGCATCCAAAGGATTGGCCTTCTATAATAAGGAACCTGGAGATAAGTCAATGGAATAGAACATCATGACAGTCTAATAGGTTCCTGCTGCCAGATAAATGTCATGAAAAAGCAGAGATATGTATCTAGTCTCAATATTTATTTTTAAATCTGAGGTCTATTATCTCTTCTAATGGCTTTATTTCATTTACCTAATGATTAAATATAAATAAAATGAAGCCATTTATTTAGTACAAGCTCACACTAGTTTGTGATGTAGACTAAGTATCTAGACTAAAAAAAGATGTGGAGCATGAGTCTGGCTAAGGGATTAACATCTGGATATCTATCCTATTCTTCCTAATTAACCAAACAGCATGAGAACCATTGTTTTCCTATGGGTAAAAACAAAAAGAGGATTTGCTTTCCTGAGAACTATACTTCTCTGTATTTTCATTATTCTTCTAAACTTCTTCCTTTTCATAAGATATTTGGGAGACGAAAAATATTTTGAATCTTGGATTTATATCATCCTATATTTATAAAGTTTTAAGACCTTGTATAATATTACCTGCCACCTAAAGCAGGCATCCATTAGGATTAGATTTAGCTGCTTAAAAAGAAAGATATATTAAAAAAATTAAGTACAACAGTTTCTCTCACCTATTAAAACAAGTCAAAGGTACAGAGAGTGATGTCAGCAAGATGCCAGAATAGAAGCCCCGGAACTTCCTTCTGCCCAGGGAAATTGATTCCACAACAATATATGAACCAATGCCCTCTGTGAGAAATCTGAAGGCCAGTTAAGAGGCTCCTGCACTCCTGCCAAGCATGAAACCAGATACACTGAAGTCCATAGGAACATTTGTGGGGCTCTTTTGCCATAGCCCATCCACCTGGCACAGTGCCATGTAATCTGGAACCAACTCCTACCTAGCTCCTGGCTTTAACAGAGGTAGGGAAAGAGAACACTAAATCATATACCCAGTGTTCTGACTTTTAAGAGGCTGCCCAAGGGACTGGCTTCTGCTTCACCTGTCTTGGAGCACTGATGGAAACCGACATAGTCTAGGTGCCTGGAGGTTGCTGAGAACAAAAAAGAGCTGGACAGCATGTTAGATCTCTAGGGGAACCACAGTACAATAGATACAGGTGATATAACTCAGCAGCCGCTTTTTCTAGAACATGGCTCCACCATTCTGGATTTTCAGGGGGCTTTCCGAGGAGCTGGCTTCTGTCTTGCCTATCTCAGAGTGTGGATGGACCCAGCATATTCCAGATGCTGCAGGGCCACTATGAACAAAAAGGAGCTGTGTGACATGCTGCTGTTCCAGAAGGCCCATGGCACAGCAGACAAAGGCTGATATAGTTCGGTGGCCTCTCCCTCAGTGGGAAAGGAGTGGAGTATGCATCTGACATTCTGGCTTTTAGGGAGGGCTGTTTGAGGGACTAGTTTCTGTCTCACTTATCTCAGTAAAGAGACAAGAACTGGCATATTCTAGATGCCTGGGGGCTACAAAGAATGAAGAGCCGGGCAACATGCTGCTGCTTCAGAGGACCTACAGTATAGCAGACACACACCAGAGGGAGCAAGAGATTACAAACTCCTGAAAAAAGAACTCCAACAAATCTCTCTAACTAGGAATCTGCATGTGCAAGGCCAAAGAACATACATTCACAAAAAAAGACTTGAGAGGCCCCCAGAATCTCTAGCTGAGCTGATTGGTGAAGATATTTTCTTGTATGAAGTCAGTCTGTAAGGACTGAGAGAGTTGACTGTTTTTTCAAATGTGCAAACAACACAGTTATAAGGAACATAAAGAAACAAGGAAAAATGACCCAATCAAAGGAATAAAATAAATCTCCAGGAACTGACCCTAAAGAAAGAAAGATACATGAATTACATGGCAAGGAATTCAAAACAGTTGTCATAAAGATGCTCAAGGGTCTTGGGAAAATTATGAATGACTAAAGTGAGAATTTCAACAAAGAGAAACTAGGAAAAAGAAGTGAACAGAAATTTTAGACCTGAAGAATGCAGTAATTGAATTGAGAAGTTCCTTAGAGAGATTCACTACCAGACATAAACAAACATATGCAGGAACTTGCAAACTTGAAGAAAAGGTCATTTGAAATTATCCAGTCCAATGAGCAAAAAGAAAAAAGACAGAAAAAGAGTGCAGAAAACCTAAAGAAAATATGGGACATCAAAAGACCAATCTGTGCTTTATTAGGGTCCCAGAGGAAAAGAGAGAAAAGGCAGAAAGTTTATTTCAAGATATAATGACTGAAAACTTCACAAATCTGGGGAAGAAAATGAACTTCCAGATACAAGAAGCCCAACAGATGCCAAATAAGATGGAACTAAAGAATTTCACACTGAGACACATTATGATGAAGTTATCAAAAGTCAAAGGCAAAGTTTTAAAAGCAGCAAGAGAAAAGTGGCTCATCACATACAAGAGAACCCTATAAGACTATCAGCGGATTTCTCAGCAGAAACCTTGCAGGCCAAAAGGGATGCAATGATATATTCAAAGTGCTAGAAGAAAAAAACTGCCAAACAAGAATACTGTATCCAGCAAAATATTCCTCTTTGCCACACAGTCATTTGAAATTAAATACATTTCTTAGATAAAAGCTGAGAGAGCCCATCACCACTAGAATTGCCTTACAAGAAATATTAAAGGGAGACTTTCAAGATGAAATGAAAAGATGCTAAACAATTACACAAAAGCATAGGAAAATAAACTCACAATTAAAGGTAAATATATAAACAAGTACCAAATAGTGTAATTCTGAAGTGGCGATGTGTGAATCACTTTTAATTCTGGCATAGAAGTTAAAAAATGAAATATAAAAAATAACTATAAAAATATATTAATGGATATGCAATATAAAATATAATTTGTTACATCAATAACAAAGTGTTGGGGGAGAAGTAAAAGTATAAAGTTGTATTTTGTTTGAAGTTGATTTGCTATCTTATAGTAGACTGTTATAAGGTGTTTTTTGCAAGCCCCAATGTAACCACAAAGAACATACCTTTAGGAGATACACAAAAGAATATGAGAAATGAGTCCAAGAATCCTTCCTTCTGTAGTAGGAAGTCAATGAAACACAAATAAAGAGAGCAAAAGGGGAAAAGAGAGACAAAACAAGTCAGAATATAGTTTTCTAAATAGCAATAAGTTATTGCCTATCAATAATTACTTTACATGTAATTATATTCAAGTCTTTAATAAAAAAATAGAGTGAGTGGGTTTTTTAAAGATTCAATTACATACTGTCTACAAGACTCATTTTAGATTTAAGGACACAGGCTGAAACTAAAAAGATGGAAAAAGATATGCAAATGGCAGTCAAAAGATAGCCAGGGTGGCCATACTTATACCAGACAACATAGACTTTAAGTAAAATATTGTCACAAGAAACAAAGAACAATATATAATGATCAAATGGCCAGTTCACCAGGAAGATATAACAATTATATATGCATCCAAGAAGAAAGGACATAAATATATGAAGCAAACATTGACAGAAATGGAGAAATTGATAGCAACACAATAATAATAGGAGATTTAAGTATCTCATTTTCAATAATGAATAGAACATCCAGGGAGAATATCAATAAGAAACACAGGACTTGACAGCGTTATAGACAAAATGGACCTAGCAGACATATATAGAACATTCCACTTAACAGCAACAGAATAAACCTTCTCAAACACAGATGGAACAATCTCCAGGATAGATCACGTGTTAGGTCACAAAACAAGTCTTAACAAATTTAAGAAAACTGAAATCATTCCAAGTATCTTTTCCAAGCACAATGGAATGAAACTAGAAATCAGTAGCTTAAGGAAAATTGGAAAATTCACAAGTTCACAAATTAAATTAATTGGAAATTAAGCAACACATTCTTGAACAAACAAAGGTCAAGAAGAAAAATAAATTAGAAAGCATTATGAGACAAACGAAAATGAAAAGCAAAGACAAATGAAAGTAAAAGCATAAACTAAAACTGGGATACAACAAAAGCAGTACGAATAGAGAAGCTTAAAGCAAAAAAAAAAAAGAAAAAAATGCCCACATTAAAAAGGAGCAACCTCGGGGCGCCTGGGTAGCTCAGTGGGTTAAAGCCTCTGCCTTCGGCTCAGGTCATGATCCCGGTGTCCTGGGATCGAGCCCCACATTGGGCTCTCTGCTCAGCGGGGAGCCTGCTTCCTTCTCTCTCTCTGCCTGCCTCTCTGCCTACTTGTGATCTCTGTCAAATAAATAAAATCTTGAAAAAAAAAAGGAGCAATCTCAAATAAAAACCCTAACTTTATACCTCAAGGAACTAGAGAAAGAAGAACAAACTTAGCCCAAGGATATCAGAAGGAAGGAAATAATAAAGATTAAAGCAGTTGTAAACAAAATAGTGAATAGAAAAGAATAGAAAAAATAACAAAAGAGTTGTTTTTTTTTTTAAAAGAAACTAAATTAGCAAACCGTTAGCTAGACTATGAAAGAGAGAGGAATCAAATCAGAAATCAAAGAGAAGACATTACAACTGATGCCACAGAAGTAAAATTAGAAAATGAGACTTCTAAGAACAAGTATATGCCAAGAAATTGGATAACCTGGAAGAAATGGATAAATTTCTAGAAAAATACAGCCTACCAAAATGGAATTATGAAGAACTAGAAAATCTGAATAGATCTACAACTAGTAAGGAGATTGAATCAGTAATCAAACACCTCCAGAGAAAATCCCAGGACCAGAGGTCTTCATGGGTGAATTCCACCAAACATTTAAAGAACTAATGATGCCAATCTTTCTCAAACACCTCAAACCTTGAAGAGGAGAAAATATTTCCAAGTTCATTTTATGAGGCCAGCATTACCCTGAAAACAAAGCCAGAAAAAGACACTACTTGAGAAGAAAAATAGATGAGCATAGGTGCAAAAATTATCAACAAAATACCAGTGAACTGAATTCAATATCACATTAAAAGGATTATACACCTCGATCAAGCAGAATTTATCCCTGGGATGCAAGGATGGCTCAACATACCCAAATCAATAAATAGGATACACCTTGTTAACAGAATAAAGGATAAAAATTGCATCATTATATGAATATTTGAAGAAAAGGCATTTTATAGAATGTAGCACCTTTTCATGATAGAAAGAACTCTCAACAAACTAGGTATAGAAGAAATTTACCTCAACATATTAAAGGCTGTATAGAAAAAGACTGCAGCAAATATACTCAATAGAGAACAACTGAAATATTTTCCTTTAATATCAAGAATAAGACAAGAATGCCCATTCTTGCCACTGCTGTTCAACATAGTAGTGGAAGTCCAATCCAAAACAATTAGACAAGAGAAAGAAATAAAAGGCATCCAAATCATAAAAACAAAGGGTAAAATTATCTCTGTTCACAAATAACATGATTTTACATGTAAAAACCTT
The DNA here is from genome assembly GCF_002288905.1 of Enhydra lutris kenyoni. Classification (NCBI taxonomy): domain Eukaryota; kingdom Metazoa; phylum Chordata; class Mammalia; order Carnivora; family Mustelidae; genus Enhydra; species Enhydra lutris. The sequence continues at coordinate 19,175,427 of NW_019154107.1, read as the reverse complement.
GAAATTTCCGCAAAAACCCTTTAGAACTAATAAATGACTAAAGTTGTAGAATAAAAATCAACGTATGAAAAGACTGGGGAGAGTAAAGTTGCATGTGAACCTAAAAACGCTTATAAAAATCTTTACATTCATAAAAACACATTAAGTTAAGAAAATAACTGGAATTTAAACCTCAAAAATCGAAAATAAAGGTTAATAGACAATTTAAAAAATCAATGTACAAGAATTGTTGCATTCCTATCCACTAATAATGAACAATCCAAAAGGGAAATTAGGAAACATCCCTATTTACAGTGGCAGCAAAAGAATAAAAATACTTAGGAAGAAACTTATCCAAGGAGACAAAAGATTTGTACACTGAAAACTCTAACACACTGCTGAAAGAAATTAAAGAAGACACAAATAGAAAGATATCCCATGTGCATGGATCAAAAGACAATTTTTGTTGGGACGCCTGGGTGGCTTGGTCAGTTAAACATCTACCTTCAGCTCAGGTCATGATCCTAGGGTCCTGGGATCGAGCTCCGCATCAGGCTCCTTGCTCAGTGGGGAGTCTGCTTCCCCCTCACCTGCCTGCTGCTCTCCCTGCTTATGCTCTCTCTCTCTCTGACAAATAAATCTTTTTTAAATCTTTTTTAAAAGGACAATAATTGTAAAAATGCTCATAGCACCCAAAGTGACTTACAGATTTAATGAAATCCCATCAAGTGCCAATGGCACTTTTTACAGAAATCGAAAAAATAATCCTGAGATTCATATGGAACCACAAAGGGCCCTGAATAGCCAAAACAATCTTTTTAAAAAAAATTATTTACTTATTTGACACAGAGAGAGAGATCACAAGTAGGCAGAGAAGCAGGCGGTGGGGGGAGGAAGCAGGCTCCCTGCTGAGCAGAGAGCCCGATGTGGGGCTTGATCCCAGGACCCTGAGATCATGACCTGAGCAGAAGGCAGAGGCTTAACCCACTGAGCCACCCAGGTGCCTCTAGCCAAAACAACCTTGAGAAAGAAGAACAAAGCTAGAGGCCTCACACTTACAGATTTCAAAACATATCACACTAGAGTAATAAAAATAATACAGCCTGGCATAAAGGCAGACATATAGGCCAATAGAAAGCTCAGAGATAAACGCATGCATGTATAGTCAAATGATTTTTGACACAGGTGCCAGGAATATACAATGGGGAAATGATAATCTCTTCAATAAGTGGTCTTGGGAAAACTGAATATTCACATGTAAAAGAATGAAATTTGACTCTTGTCTTGCAAAACACAAAAAGCAACTCAAAATGGATTAAAGACATTAAGTCCTGAAAGTATAAGCAACGTAGGAGAAAAACTTTCCGATGTTGGATTTGGCAATGATTTCTTGAATATGACACCAAAATGCAAGCAACAAAAGCTTTGAGACTAAAAACTTTCTGTGCAGCAAAGGAAACAAACAAACAACAACAAAAAAAAAACAGAATGGAAAGGTGACCTATGGATTGGGAGAAAATATTTGCAAACCCTGTATCAGATAATGGGTTAATATTCAAAATGCCTAAAGAACACTTACAACTCAATAGCAAAAGCAAACAAAATACCTGATTTGAAAATGGGCAAAGGATTTGAGTAGACGTTTCTCGAACGAAGACATACAAATGGCTAAACGGTATATAAAAAGATGTTCAACGTCACTAATAATCAGGGAAATGTAAATTCAAACCACAATGAGATATCACCTCATACCTCTTAGGATGGCCATGACTCAAACACAAAAAATAACAAGCATGGAGAAATTGGAGCCCTTGTACTTTCCCGATGGGTATGCAAAATGGTGCAACTGTGGTGAAGAACAATATGGCATTTCCCAAAAAATTAAAAATAGAACTGCCATATGATCCAGTAATCCTACTTTTAGACATTTATTCAAAAGAATTGATATTAGGATCTCAATGAGATATTTGTACTTTCACATTCATTGCAGCATTATTCACAATAGCCAGTTGGTGGAAACAACTTAAATATGCTTCCATGGGGCGCCTGGGTGGCTCAGTGGGTTAGGCCTCTGCCTTCGGCTTAGGTCATGATCTCAGGGTCCTGGGATCAAGTCCCACATCAGGCTCTCTGCTTGGCAGGGAACCTGCTTCCCCCCCCCCCTGCCTGCCTCTCTGCCTACTTGTGATCTCTCTCTGTCAAATAAATAAATAAATTCTTTAAAAAATATGCTTCCATGGATGAATGGATAATGCAAATGTTATATATAAACACAGTGGAATATTATTCAGCCATTAAAAATAAATAAATTCAGAGCTCCTGGGTGGGTCAGTGGGTTAAGCCTCTGCCTTCAGCTCAGGTCATGATCCCAGCGTCCTGGGATCGAGCCCCGCGTCGGGCTCTCTGCTCCGCAGGGAGCCTGCCTCCACCTCTCTCTCTGCCTGCCTCTCTGCCTACTTGTGATCTCTCTCTCTGTCAAATAAATAAATAAAATCTTTTAAAAAAATAAATAAATTCTGTCATATGCTACAGTGTGAATGAACCTTGAAGAAATCATGCTAAGTGAAATAAGCACAGAAGCACAAATACTATGTGATTCCACTTCTGTGAAGCAGAAAGTAGATGGTGACTGTCAGGGGTTCAGTTGGGGATGGGGGGATGGGGAGATGTTCAATTGGTATAGTTTCAGTCATGAAAGATGGAAGTATTCGAGAGATCTGTTATACAATATTGTGCTTATAGTTAACAGTATTGTACTATACACTTAAAAGTTTAAGAGAGTAGATCTCATGCTACATATTTTTTATCATAATAGAAAAAGCCCAGGGTACAGAGGCAGGACTGATAAGATAACATCACAGTGACACCAAGGACCTGGGCTGCTTTTGTCTTTCCGCTCTACTATATTGAAGTACATGGCTTCCATTTTGAGATACTTCATAGCTGAAGATGGCTACTGCAGTTCCAGCCGCAAAGTCTAAATTTCCAGGCTTGGAGTAAGGAAATGAATTGAGGGAGGACAAAATGTTGTTCTTCTACAGTGAGTTAGCCCTTTGAAGGTGCCTTCTTTGGAATCCCACAGAATATTTCTGCTTCCTTCTAATTGTCAGCCATATTGCCCTATCTAATTTAAGGATGACTGAAACAGTCTTTTAGTTGGATATATTGCCACTCTAGATAAAACTAGGGTTTTACTGCAAAGGAGTAAAGGGAGAAAGGATGCTATGTAGACTCCATATAGCTTATATGGTTATATGGTCCATATACCCATACATTACAATATATTAGTCTCTGCCAGGAGCTATAATCCTCTGGCTTTTTTTTTTTTTTTACAAGATTTCCCAGGAAAGGCAGCCTTATTGTGAATCTAGAGTTAGGCCATGAGAGGACATTTGCATCTGTTAAAATATCCTTGTGTGTAATGAGCAGGCTCCAATTATCCCAGTTTTATCTCCTAGAAAAAAATCTAGCAACAGATCAACAAGGAAGAGCTGGGTGGGTGGTGTATGTGGGGTTTGGACTAGATAGTATTCCTGGAAAAAAGTGATGCTGTCATCTTATGATTCACAGTGCTAAAGGAAATGAATGATTCTTCAGACTAAATTTTGCCAGTTCCCTCAATTATCATTCTTAAAAATTGGTTTCTGGGTGCTTCTGGTTCTCCTAGGAATTCTGGTTGTCAGTAATCCTCTTAAAAGCCAACCCCTCGGGCACCTGGGTGGCTCAGTCCTTAACGTCTGCCTTTGGCTCAGGTCATGATCCCAGGGTCCTGGGATCGAGCCCAGCATCGGGCTCCCCGCTCAGTGGGAAGCCTGCTTCTCCCTCTCCCACTCCCCCTGCTTGTGTTCCCTCTCTTGCTGTCTCTCTCTCTGTCAAGTAAATAAATAAACTCTTAAAAAAAAAAAAGCCAACCCCTTGAAGCAAACAAACTAAATGTGGTCTGTGGAGGGTGTTGCCAGTTGTTTTGGTTGCATACTAGTTGAATTCCATTCTCTGAGGAATTCACACAGCTTGTGAGTTTTCGTGAGAGGCAAAACCTACCTCCTCCTGCTGAATTAAAAAAGCCATAGTCAGATTTTTCCAGCATTCCTTGCACTGAGAATGTGAGTATGTAAGTATATTCTGCTAATCAGATACATTTCTCAGTGAATTCAGTCTTTGAATTGAAGCTAACGATTCACAAAAATCTGTGGCTATGAGATTCATCTCAGATGGGAAGTATCGTATCAAGACAGAGTTCCCAGGGCAGCAGAGACAGGATTCTAGTAGCAGCATATAATGTCCAATACTGTGGTAGTTGTGGCACGAACTTTACTATCCACTATATGGTGATGGTGGCAGCTGAATCCTCAATGGGCTGTTCTGTGGGGTCATTTAGGTCAAAGTCTCTGGCCCTTAGTCTCTGGGTCTAGCTTTCCACCTCTCCCAGAGTTTCTATGAGCTGCCCAATTTCCTGTTACGAAATCACTTTTCTGTTCAAATCAGCCAAAGTTGTTTTTAGCCTGGCGTAACCTCCAATCTCTGTAAGGGTTCAAAGTTTCTATTTTCTCCTGACACTTGTTGTTCCAACCTTTTCAATTTGAAAATAATTTTCCTCAATGGAAAAATAATAGAAACATCATAGAAGTGGAATAGTTTGGGCTTTCCTTCCATCATCTGTTATGATCCAATGAATACTCATAATTTCCTGTATCTTCTTGCTGAGAAAATACTTTTTTTAAAAAGGATCATGTCTTCTCTTTTACATTTACAAAATGTGCCTAAACAGTCTGTGTCTTCCTAATGCCATTCTTAGGGCTTCATGGTACTCCTCCTTATACATATTTGGTTAATTCCTCTGTCTTGTTTTTGTCTTTTAAAAATCTTTGTTGCCCAGCAAATTCCCTGTGTAACTGTATTGAGTCTTTTTTTTTAACTTAAATTCAATTAGCCAACATATAGTGCATCATTAGTTTCAGACGTAGACTGCATTGATTTCTTTAGATGCGTCTGTATTAGGCAGGACCCAATTCAACCTCTTTATCTGGTTTTAACAAAAGGGAACTTACAGGATCTTAACCTAATTATTCTGGCATGGCTAGGACCAGATGCTAAAATAGTGATGTTAATTTCTCTGTTTTTCTCTCTCTGTCCTCCCATCCCTCCCACCACCCTATCTCCTTGGTTGAATTCATTCCTAGGCAGGCTCTTACCTTGTGCGGACAAAATAGCTGCAAGTAGACAGTGGAGACAGGCTTCAGTTCTACAGGTTAACAACCATAATAAAAAGAGCATTTCTCTTTATTTTTTTTAAAGTTGTTTAAAATAAAATTTATTATTTTTATTTAAAATCAATTAATATCTAGTGTATTATTAGTTTTAGGGGTAGAATTTAGTGATTCACAAATTGCATATAACACCCAGTACTCATTACATCAAGAGCCCTCCTTAATGCCCGTCACCCCTGTACTCCATCCCTGCACCCCTTACCCCTCCAGCAACCCTCGGTTTGTTAACTATAGGAAAGAGTGCGTCTCTTTAGATTTTTTACTCTCTTTGGCTTGATTTGGGTCACATGTCCATTCTAGAATAAATCTCATTGGCCACACTTTGGTCATATGCTCATGTGTGGGACCAAACTACATATTCTGGGAGTGGAAGAGAAGTGATTCCCCAGCAGAAATTAAGGTGTTGATGTCAAAGCAATGAGTAAAGGATGCTGACCAAACAAAACATCCCCCTTTTTAGTCTTTCACCACCACACTTAACTGCACAACTGTAGAGATGAACTGTAGAAGAGTTCACTTGGTTTTTTTTTTTTCTGTGAAAATTTTGAAAGCTTTGCTTCCCAAATATGTATGAAGACATTCCAGAGTCTAAGTGAGGCAATTTCTAAGACAACAAGGTTATATTCTTCAGATGCCTAACACTTTTACATCACCATCATCACCACACAAGTCTTTGTGGTTAGAATTAAAAATGAAAAGGAGCCGCTCCCTTGTTACTCTCACTCTCCAATTGACAGTTGAAACTTTTACCAGTAGACAAGAATTATCAGATATTCTATCTTTAGTAGAATGAGATTTCTGAGAGTACCTGGTGGCTGAAACTCCCTCATTCCTGAGCCAGTTATGCTATAAATTAAGCTAATTGGAAAACAAGAGAGGTAAAAACAATTCAAAGCCCTCAATCTCTTCCAAGTTTTATCTATGTATTCTTTTTCACCAAAAAGGAAGCATCATTATAAATTTTAGTCCTGGTTTTGCCACACAATAACATGTAACTTAGATAAGTCTCCTGAACTTTTTGTATCTCAGGTTTTTAAAAATCTATTCCAGAAGTTGGCTTAGGCCAAAAAATGGTACAATATAACAAAATAATTTACAAATAAGAGATTCTAAAATCCTGGCTGTGTTTATTAGAAATACTTTTGGTTGCAGGTGATAAAAACCCAAATCAAGCAAATTTGGGCAATAAATTCAGGCAGTTTATTGGCTCACAAAACCAAGGGGAGGACAGGTAGATAGCTAGGACTCAGGGACAACTAGAATTACGGACTTGAGTATTTCTAGGACAGTCTCATCCTGTCTCTATACCCTTCTTTCAAATGTAGGGGAATATGGTAGCCCCACCATTCATAATGTTCATCCTTAAAGGGAAACTGAAATTTACTTTATTAATTCAATTTAAAAAGCTCCTACTATGTCACCAACACTATTTGAGGGGCTAAAGATACATCAGAGAACAAAACAAAGTTCTTGCTCTTTATGGACCTTCCAGCCAAGGGCACCAAAAAATTTAAAATTCTATGGAAGAGCTTTGATGGGCTCTGTTTGAGTCATGGGCTCACTCCTGTGTCAATCAGTGATCAGGTAAAAGCTTGATGAAAAGGAGAGCTCTATCTCTAGAAGTGTGGGTTCATTCAGCGTGTCCTAGGAATTCGCAATTTTAACAAGCCCTCCCAACCAGTTCTGACTTAGGTGATTCTTGAAAGAAACCAAGAAACACTTTTCTTTGGCACAGAGGCACCATCATTTTTGGCATTTGCTTAGAATGTCACACCTCTATTCAGAAGCTCTAATTCTGGAAGATATGTTCTTCTCCAACAACCCTGTCTGGATCTTTGGCAATAAGGGCCAATCATGACAATAAATGAAGTAGACTACTAAAGAAGCAGAATAGCAATAGCCACATTGAAACAATTGTGGACTTTTGTAAAAAGCCGGCATGAGGCAACAACTCAGGCATGGGGAAGCTTGTGGAGAAATGACTTTTCTTTACCACATGTGACAAGTGATGAAAAATACTTCAAGTCTGGGATTCTGCATCTGCTTGTTTTTTTCAAGCTACATATTTAGCCAAGCCTAATTTGCATGGAAATTGGTTGAAGGTGAAGATCCATTTTATTTCTAAAAAGGTGACTTCTGAAATACAATGTACAAGTGCCTGATGAGAAGAACATTCTAAGGCATTGCAGGTAACTGAGTTAAAGCAAACAGACTTGAGAAGGGCCACTTCCCTTATTCTGGGGACTGTCAATGCTGGAAAATGATGAGAAGAGACATTTTGCAGGCCAACCAGTTTGCCAAGAGCATTTGCCTGCTGTGAAAATTTTGCATGTAAGTGTCCCAAATGGGGCTTAGCTGAAGGATGTTAGGGAAACAGAAAAAGAATTGGGTAGGACTGGATTGGATGGCAAAAGAAAGAGACTTGATGAAACCTTTTATCTCCTCTTTTATTTCTAATTATGCCTTTTTGAAAAATCTGTGTCAGATTATATTTGAGTAATTTTAGTAGGCATTAATCACAAAATGGTCCAAGAGACAGATTCTGTAGTGGTATAATTATTTTCACCGTTTCTTACTTTTAAAACCTTTTGATGATGAATTCACTTTAAAGAAAAATTCACTTGGTTATTTTTAAGTTATAAGACATTTAAATATATGTTCTCCCTGCCTGCAAAAATAATCCTTTAATAGTGTATGGTTTAAGTCCTTTGACGATTCTTAATTAATGTACATGTCTATAAAATGTATATGTATCCTATGTGGTTTGAAAAAACACAAACCATATTAATGAGCTTATATTCTATATGGGTAGTCTATGAGATGTTGTGGTGGGGGGGAGGAAAGAGAACAGGGGACACAAAGGGAATAAAACATTCCCCCCCCTTTTTTTTTCAAAGATTTTTATTTATTTGACAGACAGATCACAAGTAGGCAGAGAGGCAGGCACAGGGAAAGGGAGAAGCAGGCTTCCCACTGAGCAGAGAGCCCGACACTGGGCTCGATCCCAGGCTCGATCCCAGGCTCGATCCTAGGACCCTGGGATCATGAGCTGAGCCGAAGACAGAGGCTTTAACCCACTGAGCCACCCAGGCGCCCCAAACATTTCCCCTTCTTAACGACACTTTAACCCAGTGGGAAATACAGATGTATAAATAATATTAATAACTAGTTGATAAGAGCAAAATAATATATACGCTAAAGAGTGCTGAATGTGTAAAACTCTGTGTGCTTGTGTGTGTATTTAAATATTTATATAGAAATACAGCAAAAAATCTATCTTAGGTCATGATCCTCAGAAGGAGACCCTGAGAAGAGGATTTGCATTGGAGGGATTTATGAAAGATATGCTCCTGTGACAGGGTGTGGTAGGGAGAAGAGGAGTTGGGGAAAGACAACAATAATGAGAATGGAAGAAGTAGAAAAGAGAAAACACGAAGTAAGAGTGTCATTTCAGGTTGAATTACGTAAAGAAAGCTTTGACCTATTTTGATGAGGGAGGCCCGGAGTGTAGTTACCTTTATAGAGTCGTCCCAACCTAAAGCATAGTAGCTGTGTTTTCATACTTCTACATCCGCAACCATTGCAAAGCATTTCCAGTAGCCTGAGGGGAGTCCTCCTGAAGGACAGCTGCAGGTATTAGCCTGGCTGTGGAAGGCACACCAAAGTTGAGGCGGGGACATAGAAAAACCCATTAAAAAAAAAAAAGGATCATTGTGCCCTCTACAGCTAGTGTAGGCTGTTTTGCCTAATTGCAAAATATACATCATCTCCTATTATAAGGCATTATAATATGATACTATATCTACTTAATCCTACTAAGGAGTGATACATTCATGTTGTTATGCCTTCATGTAGGCACTTAAAACGTAATGCCTTAGAGTAGATATTTAAAATGATTTACTGTTGAATGAATGACTAGATTAATTAAAGCACAGGGAAAAGATAAAAGTCCAGTTCTCATAATATGGAATTTTCCTTGGGAGCCATATATATGAAATAAGAGTCTATAGTTTAGGGCTTTAAAGAATGCATTATTAAAAATTTTTCTTTAAACACTAAATGCTTCATAAAAAATACATTTCATAACCCTGTCATTTTAAAACCCGGATGCTTTCTAGTGGTTTTTCTATTCTGCCTGAATAAAACTTCTGCCATGCACTTGGCAAATCTCCCTGAGGGGAGATGGTTCTCTCTTTCACTTATTGATTCATTATATATGTATTTATGGAGGGCCTGCGAGTTCAAGGACATGTGGTCCCTCTCCTGAAAGAGCATTCAGAATAGGAGGAACTACAGCCTCACAGCAGATGAATTATCACAGAAGGCCACAAGCAGGAGGGACTCCTCACCCAAGGATACTTAGGGTGAGTCTCCACAGTGAGCTGGTATTTGAATGCGAAGTTGGCATTTGCCAGGTGAGGAAGGAGAGAATTGACATTCTGGTCAGGGAGATGGCTCATTTGAAGGCAGGAATAATAATAATATCTAGCTAATATTTATTGAAGGCTTCCTCTGTGCAATATAAATCATTGTGCATGTGTAAAAGACTTTGGGGTCCAACAGGAATGTGACTGAGGTAGATAGAATCTGACTGTGAAAAGTCTTGTGGGATGAAGTTTATAAATGGTGTGAGAGTAATTAGTATCATTAACTGACCAATTTTCTGGGGTAATGAGAAACTCCTAACAAGGAACAGAAACATCCTTAACTTTGAGAGGTCTTTTTTTTTTTTTTTTGAAGATTTTATTTATTTATTTGACACAGAGAGAGATCTCAAGTAGGCGGAGAGGCAGGCAGAGAGAGAGCGCGGAAAGCAGGCTCCCTGCTGAGCAGAGAGCCCGACACGGGGCTCGATCCCAGGACCCTGAGATCATGACCTGAGCCGAAGGCAGAGGCTCAACCCACGGAGCCACCCAGGCGCCCACTTTGGGAGGTCTTTAAAAGCATGCATCTACATGGACACAAAAGACTATCCACACACATGATCTTAAAATCAGGAAATATTAAATGTAAATGATAGTGACTGACTACATACCTCCAATATAGTCAAACTACTGGGTCACACTCATGACCTTCGTCTTATTAACCTCAATCCTTTACTTGAGGACTCTAGAACAACACTTATCAACCTTCAACATGTACGTGAATAATCTAGGAGCTTGTTAAAATGCAGATTCTGATTAGTAGGTTTGGGTGGAGTCGAAGGTTCTGTACTTCTTCTAAGTTCTCAAGTAATGCTATGCTTCTGGTTTATGGATCACATTTTGAGTAATAATAAGACTGTAGTTCACTGGCTGTGCATTGGAATCACCATAAAGATTTACAACCTGCTGACACCTGCATTCCACCCACATAAATTCTTATTTAATGTGTCAGGGGTGTGGCATGAGCATTGGAATTTTAAGAAATTCCCAAAGTGACTCCAATAAGCTGCAAAGATTGAGAGCTACTATAATTAGTTATAAATTGCACAGGTAGATGACTAAGGAGTATATCTGACATGCGGACAAAGCACAGTTCGGAGAAGAAAAAAATCTGTTGAAGAGATGATTTTGGAAAACACAAGAGCTATCACCCTGATTGGAATAGAATACTTAACATGTTTAAACAAAGATTACCAAGGCATGCAAATGAAGTTTCATATTGCAGTAGTCAATCATTCACATTAATAACTTAACAATTAGAAGTGAAAGTATATCCTTTAAACATTTACATACATTATAATACTGAATTATTTTTTAAAAAAAAGATTTTATTCATTTATTTGGCCAAGAGAGACTCAGGGAGAGAGGGAACACAAGCAGGGGGAGTGGGAGAGGGGGAAGCAGGCTTCCCACTCAGCAGGAAACCCGATGTGGGGCTTGATCTCGGGCCCTGGAATCATGACCTGAGCCAAAGGCAGACTGAGCCCACCCAGGGGCCCCAATGCTGAATTCTTTTTTATTTTTTTAAAGATTTTATTTATTTATTTGACAGAGATCACAAGTAGGCTGAGAGGCAGGCAGAGAGAGAGAGGAGGAAGCAGGCTCCCCACTGAGCAGAGAGCCCGATGCAGGGCTCGATCCCAGGACCCTGGGATCATGACCTGAGCCCAAGGCAGAGGCCCCAACCCACTGAGCCACCCAGGCGCCCCCAATGCTGAATTCTTAATAAAAATATTTTTCCATTTAGAAAGGCAATATGTGCTGATGGTAGAAAATCTGAAAACTATAACCCAACATCTAGAGAAATATATTTTCATATATTTCCTTTCATGATTTTTAAGACTTTACACAAGGTTTCTTGATTTTTTTTTAAAGATTTTATTTATTTATTTATTTGAGAGAGAATGAGTGAGAGAGAGCATGAGAGAGGAGAAGGTTAGAGGGAGAAGCAGACTTCCCAAAGAGCTGGGAGCCCGATGCGGGACTCGATCCCGGAAGTCCGGGATCATGATCTGAGCCGAAGGCAGTCGCCCAACCAACTGAGCCACCCAGGCGCCCCAAGGTTTCTTGATTTTTACAGAACTGTGGAATTGCTGGATTTTTTGTTAAAAGTATAATTTTTTAATGCTGCATTCCTCTACTGTTATTTGCCTAGTATTTCACAATTTTTTTGTTAGCCAAGATGGGACATAATATTCTTTCCCCCTCTTGGCAGCGTGGTTCATCATAATATATGTCCCAAAAGAATTTAAATAGTTCAATTAAATAATTTTTACTACACTGCCATACTCTCTCATTGTTTTTAAAGATTTCATTTATTTATTTGACAGAGATCACAAGTAGGCAGAGAGGCAGACAGAGAGAGAGGAGGAAGCAGGCTCCCTGCTAGGCAGAGAGCCTGATGTGGGGCTCCATCCCAGGACCCTGGGATCATGACCCGAGCTGAAGGCAGAGACTTTAACCCACTGAGCCATCCAGGCGCCTCTATACTCTCTCATTTTTAAAAGCAAAGACTTATTGTAGAAATCTCAATATGAAAATTATATAACTCTATAAATGACAGCACAGCTAAGCTACAATACAGGAATATTTTTGTTATTGTTAGTAGGTTAGGTTTTACTTTCCCTTTCGACAAATGGGGCTTAACTTCAAAACACATGATGATTTCTTATCTTGCTTGGTTATTCGTACATCTAGTTGCTAATTTGGATGTTGGGACTGCTGCAAAAAGATGTATAGAAATTGCTCAAGACCTGGCAGAAGCTTAAAATAGCACAACCCAAGTGATGGAAATAACCTTTGGTAGAGAGTGTGCAATCAGCTTTGCTCTAAGTTGTCTGAAGGAGGAATCATCATCCTTTTTTTTTTTAAGATTTTATTTATTTATTTGACACAGAGAGATCACAAGTAGGCAGAGAGGCAGGCGGGGCAGGGTGGGAAAGCAGGCTCCCCGTGAGCAGAGAACCCGATGCGGGGCTCGATCCCAGGACCCCAGGACCATGACCCGAGCTGAAGGCAGAGGCTTTAACCCACTGAGCCACCTAGGCGCCCCCATCATCTTTCTTATTGCTAACAATAGAATAGTAACGCTCATTATTTGGTTTGATAAGATGCTAGTGATGACTTTTTACAATTTGCTCAGGCTAGCAGTTGGTGGCTTTGTCATTTCATTAAAACTCCCTGAATACTTCGTGTATATAAAATAATCAGCAATGAGACTTTGAAAATGTTATAATCATTCCCTTCCTGTTATTTTTAGTTGGTTGATTTTAAGACTATGTCCTTATTGGACATTGTCTTCTCCTACTCTAAAGGGTACTACAACCCTAAATTTGGCATTTATTTTTTCTGTTTGTATCTTTATACTTTGCATATGTCATATATAATTTATGTATGTGCATATATATATATATTTACATGTTGATAAACTACATGCAAATGGTATCATACTGTACATACCACATACCACTTGTAACTTACTTTTTGGATCATCATAAGTCTTGAGATCTATCTCTAGTGATACATGTAGCTCCAATTCATTCATTTTAATTGCTGTATAGTATTGTATGACCATGCTATACCACAATATAGTTATCCAGTTTGCACTGATGAATATTAGAGCTATTTTACTCCTTTTCCTACTATAAACATGCTATAAACATCTATTCATTTCTATGTATGAGTTTCTTTAAAGAGTATACCTAGGATCAGAATTGCTGAGTCATGAGATCATACATTTTACTAGATATTGCCAAATTTTAAACCAAAGTAGTTGAGACAATTTATAATTCTAGCAGCACCGAGAGGTTGAATTGGTTTACATCCTTATCAACCCGTGGTATTATCAAAATTTTTATTTTTTGTAAATCTGATGAATCTATAATGGTATTTGTGATTGTTTTAATATTTATCTCCTAGGTTATTGTATTGTTACTTTGTTCATTGGTCAGTGAGTTTTCATAGTGTATGAGTTACTTGTTCCTATCTTTTGCCCACTTTTGATTGGGCTGTTTGCCTTTCTTTTATTTATTTGTAGCAACTTTAATATATTCCAATAACTAATCCTGTTAGTGATGTGTGTTATAAAAATCTTCTCACAGTCTGTCTTGTCAGTGTTTTATGGTATCTTTTGATGCATATCAGTGTTTTATGATATCTGTGTTGCATTTAATTTTAATGTACTTAATTTTTAAATTCATCAATTTTTTTCCATTTATGGTTGATACTTTTTTAAAATTTAAATTCAATTAGCCATGATATAGTACATCATTAGTCTCAGATGTAGTATTCAACAATTTATCAGTTGCATATAACATCCAGTGCTCATCAAATCATGTGCCCTCCTTAATGCCTATCACCCAAATACCCCCTCCACCCATCTCCCCTCCACTAACCCTCAGTTTGTTTCCTACAGTGAAGAGTTTCTTATGTTTTTTCTCCCTCCTTGATGATTTCCCATTCAGTTTTCCCTCCCTTCCCTAAGGTTGATACTGTTAATGTCTTGTTTAAAAACCCTTTTCTACCTCCCATCATAAAGAAAAAAATTTTTTAAAAGATTATGTTTTCATTTCCTCCTAAAAGTTTTAAACTTTTGCTTTTTCATACTTAAATATCACAATCTACTGAAATCAATTTTGGTGTATGATGTGAGGTATGGATTCAATTGTTCTGCTATTATTAACCAACTTCCCCATGTCATTTATTAAACCATTTGTCCTTGTACCACTAAACTACAATACTACCTCTATCATATATAAAGTTTCTATAAACACATAGGTTGATTTCTGAACTTCCTACTCAGTTCCATTTGTCTGTTTATCTCTGAACCGATACTGTTTACTAGGTACTGTAGCTTTCTAATAAGTCTTGTTAGATGGTAAAGCAAGTTCTTTCTAGTTCTTTTCTTTAAAATAATCCTGGCTATTCTTGGTCCTTTGTTCTTCCATATTAATTTTAAAATCAGCCTCCAAAGTCCCATGAAAATACAGCTGAAATCTTGATTGGAATTGCATTGAAATTATTGATTAATATGGGGAGTAGATAACTAAAATATTGAGTACACCTGTTGATATAATTTTTCTCTCCATTTACTTAGACCTTTATTGTCTTTCACTAATTTTAAAATTTTTGGCATAGAAGTTTTGTACAAGTTCCGTTAGATTTAACCCTTCCAAGGAACTTTATATTTTTTTTTTTTTAATTTATTTATTTGACAGACAGAGATCACAAGCAGGCAGAGAGGCAGGTAGAGAGAGGAGGAAGCAGGCTCCTTGCCGAGCAGAGAGCCCGAGCAGAGAGCCCGATGCGGGGCTCGATCACAGGACCCTGAGATCATGACCTGAGCCGAAGGCAGCGGCTTAACCCACTGAGCCACCCAGGCGCCCCGGAACTTTATATTTTTATTGGTAATATTGATAGTCCTTTTTTGGAAATTACCATTTCTGACTCTTTATTGCTGATATGTAAGAATGCAGCTGATTTTTGCGTGTTGCCCATATGTCCAGAAACCTTGCTGAACCTATCCTTTATTTATTGTAATAATATATCAGACTAGTAACATTTAAAAGTATGAATAAATTTAATCTTTTTCTGAGTACAAAAGTAATACACGGTCATGCTAAAAAAACTGGAGGTATCAGAGAAAATCCCTGTAAACATTTTGCTTTATTTAGTTTATTTCATTTTGTTGTCTTTTTACCTTCCTTCCTTAAAAAAAAACTTTTATAATAGAAAATTTCCCACATACACCAAAGTAGACAGAAAACTATAATAAACCTCCATGTTGTAATCCCCCAGTTTTCATAATTACCAACTCACAGTTAATCTTTTAGCATATTACCTTCTACTACTCCTTTCTCTCCCATATAATTTTGAAACAAATTTCAAACATCACATAGTTACATCTGTAAATACCTCAGAATACAGGTCTAAAACAGTGGTTTCCGTATCAGCAGCTTTGGCATTACCTGGGAACTAGTCAGAAATGCAGATTCTCAGGCTCTACCAAAGTTCTACCAGATCAGAAACTCTGGGAGTAGGGACTAAGCAATCTGTTTTTATTATTTTTATTTTTTTTTAGAACTGGAAGATCTCACATTTATTACTGAACCAACTTACTGGTGCAGAGGCATAGTAACAGAAAAATCATTTCCCTGATAAAAACATGTCTATTGGCCAGGAAGGAAGGATGTTTACAGAGTGCTGGATGGAACACATGATCTTGACACAGCTTAATTAAATATGTGGTGCCAATTAGGCGTGTCATCTCATGATGTGTGATGCCTTGTATACCCAGCTTCGTTCTCCTCCAGTGCCTCCTCTTGGAGTTGTACCTGATTTTATTACCAGTTATCATCTGAATGCACTGGAGAATGGGATGATTCTGCTTTTGTTTCTTGGCCAGGAATCACTTGATTCTGAAAGTCTTGTAAGAAGACATGGCCAGAAACAAGTCAGCCACACACAGCAGGATGGCGGCAAAAAAGCAGCAATCTGTTTTTTAAATTACCCTCTCATTTATGCTGATGTTTAAGAAACCCTCTACTAAAACATAAGAACACTAAAAAATCACCTCAATATTATTGACATGCTTAAATAACAATTCCTTTATATCATCCGTCAATGTTCAAGTTTCTCTAGAAATTTAGTTTTTTTTATTTGAATTTTTGATAAGAATAATTTATAGGGGCGCCTGGGTGGCTTAGTTGGTCAAGCAGCTGCCTTCAGCTCAGGTCATGATCACAGGGTCCTGGAATCGAGCCCCACATCGGGCTCCCTGCTCAGCGGAGAGCCTGCTTCTCCCTCTCCCTCTTTCTGCTGCTCTGCCTACTTGTGCTCTCTCTCTCTCTCTGTCAAATAAATAAATACAATCTTTAAAAAAAAAGAAGAAGAATTTGTAGGTAGGTGGTGTACTTCCGTCATGAGGCTCATAATATCTGATTTTCTTGCTTTTCATGCAGTTAGCAGACACTGATGGTCACTTTCCAAATTCATTATATCATTAGGGTCACAAAATAGTCATATTCCAACTCTGTTGTTCTTTCCTCATTTATTGCTGGAATACTTCTTAAAACAGAAATTTTCCTTCTTCAACTATTTGTTTACTTTGACATACAGTGCATATAGGAAAAGCAAGATAAATGCTTGGTTCTTTCCCTTTATTTTTCAGCTTTCAAAATAATAAGTTGATTTTTTGGCATAAATTTAAACAAATTTGATGTGCTTTAATTATTGTTATTCTTATTGGCGTCTCCTTTCTTATAATTGAGTTTTTACTTATAGCAAAGCTATATTTGCACAGAATATAAAAGTCAGATCATTTCCCCATTTCCCCTTCCAGTGGCAACAATTTTTTTTTAAGATTTTATTTATTTATTTGACAGAGAGAGATCACAAGTAGGCAGAGAGGCAGGCAAAGAGAGAGGAAGGGAAGCAGTCTCCCTGCTGAGCGGAGAGCCTGATGTGGGACTCGATCCCAGGGCCCTGAGATCATGACCTGAGCCGAAGGCAGCAGCTTAACCCACTGAGCCACCCAGATACCCCCCAGTGGCAACAATTTTTAATTATTTTAGCTAATTAATTTGATATCTTTAAATAACTTGCTTTTTGCTTTCTTTGTTTTCAGTTTTTAGCATTATCTATTGACTTTCCATTATTCAAGATGAGGATTTAGCTCACTTTTGCCCTTCCAGTACCCAGCACACACATGCACCCATCATCTATCATCTTCATATATGAACAGCATAATTATGGTGAGTTCAGTATTAAGTGTTTTCCTTGACTATATAAATACTGTTCACAACTGAGCCCCATACAATACTATGGCTATTTTTCCATTTTTGTACAACTTTTAATTTTACCCAGAGTTAATGATTGCCACTCTTTGTTTTCTTATTTAATTTTCTACATTCTTACTATCAACTCAAAATGGAACTCTCCATTAGTTGTCAAAATCTCCTCTTAACACTTTTTAATAATCCAGTGTTCTCTCCATTTCAACATTTAATAACCCTCTCTAAAATCTTCCAACCACCTCCAATTTGTAGAACTGGGTATCTACTCTTGGTGCACGATTGTTATCTATGATTTCCTCTCACCCTTTAGCCTGTGAATTTCTTAGCTCCTTTAGTTGCATCCACTGTTTCCTAGATTTCTTATCTTCCTTTTCTTGATTTATTCCCTATATTGATGAAGCTCATACTCTAATAGGTTCCTAGGAAAGGACATAAAAGAAGTAAATTTGGGGATTTTTCTTGTACAAAAAGATTTTCATTCTATTCTGATACTTCATTGATAATTAAATAGCATTCTAGTTTAGGAATAAATTTCCTTTAGAATCTTGAAGGCATTTCCTCTTTGCCTTCTAACTACTGGGCTGTTTTTGAGAGGTCTAAAGTCATTCTAATCTTTGGCCTTTTGAACATGAACAGTTTATTCTCTCTGGAAGCAAGTAGGATCATCTCTGTTCTTAGGGTTCTGAAAGTCAGTTATGATATGCCTTGATGTAGGTCTATCTTTTATAAATTTTGCTAGGCGCTTGATAAGCCTTTTAAACTTAAAGCCCATGTCCTTCAGTTATAGAACATTTTATTACTAGTTCTTTAATAATCTCTTCCTGTCCATTTTCTTTGTGCCATTTTTTCTGTGATTTTCATTAATTGGATTTTGGTCCATCTGGATTTGTCCTTTAATTTTCTTATCTTTTCCATACTATCTCTTTGTCTTCTTGCTCTACTTTTTGGAAGATTTTTTTCAACATTGTATTACAAACTTTTAAATTTTCCTATCATAATTTTCATTCCTGAAATACTTTTTTGTTCTCTGAATGTTCCTTTTACTAGCACCCCCTTATTACTTCATGGATGTGCTATTTTCTTCTCTCTGAAAATACTAATGAAATTATCCTCTTTAGAAAAGTTGTCTTCTTGCAAACTGAGTTTCGCCTTCCCATACTCCTTTTTCTGTTTGTATGTTTGTTTCGTCTTATTTGACCTCTGTCTTTCAGGTTAGAGGCTTTCCTCAAAAGATCATTTTCTTTGGTTTGTTCATACTTGACGAGAAATTCTATGGGAGTAAGTATTCTCTGTTGCGAATGGGTGACATGGTAATGTGGTAATGTGATAACATGGTTTTGTGACAAGTTCCCTTGGGTAACATCTGATATGTACATCCGCAAAGAAAGATTATCCAATAACCTGCCTAGAAGGCACAAGTCTGACTGCCATTTCTTGCTACAGGGTCTGAGTGGAATACGAGGGCTGAGAGAAGTGGCATATTAAATTCAGTGTATGAATGTTTACATACTCCCTTAATTTTCATACAGTACTCCTGACCTCAGTGGTACTTGGTTTTCCCCACCCAGAAGTGGCCTATCTTACCCTCTTCAATGACCAACCCCTAGTTGCTGCGATAATGAAGATAGGGCAGTCTAGTGTAGTGCATAGTGAAGGGGATGTGGACTCAAAATGCTTCATAAAATGGATTTCTCCCAGTCATCTTGCAGTCAGTCCCACCTACGCCCCAACTTTCAGGATTAGCTGTTATCACCAGTTGCTAAGCTGTTCAAGGTGGCAATAGATAAATCATTTTGATTCTCAGCTTTCCCTGTTGCCAGTTTAGGATTATTTCTCAGGTTTTCTAGGTCATTTACTGCTTTCCAGTTTCCAAATTTTGTTGCTGTAGGGGTGCCTGGGTGGCTCAGTGGGTTAAGCCTCTGCCTTCGGCTCAGGTCATGATCTCAGGGTCCTGGGATGGAGCCCTGCATCAGGCTCTCTGCTCAGCAGGGAGTCTGTTTCCCCCTCTCTCTCTGCCTGCTGCTCTGCCTACTTGTGATCTCTCTCTCTCTGTCAAATTAAAAAAAAAAATCTTCAAATTTTGTTGCTATTGTCTTATCTCCTATTGAACTTATCCTTTCTAGTTTTTCTTTAAAAAAATTCCCTTTCCTGTTGCTGCAGTGAAGCTTTGTGAAAGAACAAAAGGAAGGTCCTCCATTACCAGATTCACAATTCCTTCTGAAGTAGAAACTCTTTGTTGTCTTAAGAAAATAGTTCAGGCATTGTTCTTCAAGAAATAGAAGCATATCCCCATTTCACAGATAGAATATTTTAGGGACAGAGAGGCCAAGTCCTTTTTCCAAGATGACAGAGTTGGAAATGGGGCAATGGCTCAGTGCATTTGTGCTGAAGAAAAAAACATGCTGTAACATTATGCAATTGCCACATTCCTGACATGAGTTAGTCTATCCTGCTTGCTCATTGCATTGCAGTTGACCTCGACCAATGTCACAGCCAAGCAATAAAAGCCAGCGCTAGTTGCTGAATACAAAATGACCAGGCTAAACATTCACACATTACTCTCTTCAGCAAAAAATGGAACTAATGTGACCTAGTATTTTTCATGATAATGACTGTAATTAATTAACCAAGCTGAACGAGCCTTGGAATTCATCTGAGAAAAGACTACCATTGCCAGCTTTCAGAAACTGGAGGCATGACAAATATGTGAGTTGGGTCTTCCAGAGAAAGGAAAAAAGCTGAGGCCATCTAAAATTTAATTTAGTACCTGAAAGTAGGCCTCCAAATGAAAATGATGCTTTACCCTTTAGAAGCAGAGTTTTCTAGATCCTTAGGCCTCCTGAAGCAATTTACTGCGTAGATTTCTCTTAGGTCAGCAGGATGGTCATTCCAGGTTTAAGCCAAGAACATTTCACAATCAATTTTTGCTCAGATTCATTATTCTTACAGCTAGCTGTTGGGCTTATATTGCATCACTAGAAGTCAGATAATATTGCCAACAGATAATGTTATAATCTGTTGATGAAATTAGTCATTATTTTTCCTGCCATTTTTAAATTTATATGGCGTATAAACTGCATATGCCCCATTAAAATGTGTCAAACGTGCTGATGTTCTGTACACCTCAATTGTATTCTCTTAACTCTAACGGTGAAATGAACCTATTCCAAAAACCTAGTGTTGCTCTTTTAGGATGCCTCTGAATTAATTATACTTCCTATTAGAGCAGTTCTATTCTAAAATGCATTAAATTTTATTTCCAGACATTTATATTGAAACTGGTTACTGTTGCCAGTTCGTGGTTTTGCTCTCAGGAAGCAGGCTGCTATATTTAAATGAATCAATAAGGAATAGATACAGTTGAAAAATAGTTTATGACTTTGTGTTTTTAGAATAAAGATGTGCAAAGAAAAGTCCTGCCAAGTGTGAGAACAGGAACTCATCCTGGAGATTACCTAGACCAGCTCAATCATTTTATAGAAACTGAGTCTCAGAGTGATTTAGTGGCTTTATCTCACAATGCTCAGTTATGTTTTGGTGGACCTAGGAGTTCTCAAGTTTCCTCAGACCCATTCTCTTTCCACTTTATAGTAGCATTAGGGTATTTAAATGGAATATAAGTCATAAAAAAGAATGAACTCTTGCCATATGCAAAAACATGGATGGAAATAGAGAGGACATTATGCTAAGAGAAATAAGTCAATCAAAAAAAGACAAATACCATATGATTTCACTCATATCTGCAATTTAAGAAACAAAACAAAACAAAACAAAAACCTATAAAAAAGGAGAAAACCCAAAAAACAGACTCTTAACTATAGAGAACCTCCCCTCCCCTCTGGTAGTTGGCAGAGGGGAGATGAGTGGAGAGATAGGTGGAATAGGTGAAGGAGATTAAGAGTACACTTACAGTGATGAGCACTGAGTAATATGCAGAATTGTTGAGTCACTATATTGTATGCCAGAAACCAGTATAACACTGTGTATTAACTATACTGGATTTAAAATAAAAATTAAATTTAAAAACCTATGTTTTAATAAAAAATTGGTATTTTAAATTTTTATTGAGAAATAATTCAAAACAAGAAAAATTGCATATAAAGTACAAATAACTCCCTACCTTTACCTTTTATTTAGTTATATCAGTTGTTAACATTTTTCCACATATGCATTATATGTGTTTGTACTATAGAGGAACAGGATTTGCCACCCCCTAAGAATATGTCTCTTAAGCATAAGGATTATTATTTTTTTTTAAGATTTTATTTATTTGTCAGAGAGAGAGGGAGAGAGAGCGAGCGAAGGCAGACAGAATGGCAGGCAGAGGCAGAGGGAGAAGCAGGCTCCCCGCCGAGCAAGGAGCCCGATGCGGGACTCGATCCCAGGACGCCGGGATCATGACCTGAGCCGAAGGCAGCCGCCCAACCAACTGAGCCACCCAGGCGTCCCAAGCATAAGGATTATTTTATGCTAATTATTTTTAAGAAACACCGAACAGAGGAGAAGCTTGGAAAACTTAGTAGATGGCACCCTTTTGAAAGAGATATTTATATGTATAAGGGAAATCTCCATTTGTAAGTGTGTTTCCCTCTTTGTACCAGTTAGAGGAAGATGACTCAATCTCTAGAAACTCTTTTCAGTGGAAAAGGCAATGACCTAAATTTGCATAACAACCTTACCCTTGATTATGCTGCTTTGCTTGGTAACCTTCCATAACTAGATTCTCCTTTCCCCAGCATCTTTTGTCTTTAGCCAGAGATGATATTTAAGGTGATGTCTTCAGCCATTTTAGAGAGTAACTCAGTTTTCTTGACCCTCTCACATGTATATAGGAAGTGTACATGTTATTAAACTTTTCTTTATTTTTCTTCTGTTAATCTGTCTTAAGTCAATTTAACTATTAGACCAGCCAAAGAAACTAGAAGGATAGAAGGGAATTTTTTTCACCCCTACCTTGTATACACACATGGACGGGGACATACACTCACACATACACACATACGTACACATGCTGAATTATTTCAGGTTGAAGAGGCAGATGGATACAGCTTAATTCACTTCACCGTATATATCCTAAGAGCAAGGAAATTCTCTTACAAGACTGTAGCATAAGTATCAAATTCAGGAATATTGGCATTAATACTGCTAAAAAGAAAACCACATGCCCAAAACGGTGGCACTTGAGTCCAAGCCACCAGGTTGCAGCATAAATACCTACTCTAATTGCAATTTCAGTTTCCTTCAGAAATGTAGTTTTAACTGGTCACTCAGGAATTCTCTGCACCAGTGAGATAATCTATCAGATGTACTGATATTCTACATACCTCAGTTGTGTTGTCTTTACTCTGTGGGTGAAATGAATTAGATCTTGGGTCTAAACATGGACCTTCTCTAACCCTCTGCCATTTCCTCCCCACCCCCCGCAAGAAGACGAGGTAATCGGCATGATAAGGTTCCTTGTTCTTCATCCTAAGAGAAAGCTGCCTTGCTGGGACAAATCTTTTCTTTTCCTAATAACTTTATTTCCCCACTCTCCATCCTGTAAAAACCTTCCTTTTTGTACAACTCCTCAGAGCTCTCCTCTACTTGTTAGATGGGATGCTGCCCAATTTATTAATCATTTCATTTTATTTTATTTTATTTTATTTTTTTAAAGATTTTATTTATTTATTTGGCAGAGAGAGAGAGAGAGAGAGAGAGAGATCACAAGTAGGCAGAGAGACAGGCAAAGAGAGAAGGGAAGCAGACTTCCTGCTGAGCAGAGAGCCCAATGCGGGACTCAATCCCAGAACCCTGAGATCATGACCCAAGCTGAAGGCAGAGGCTTAACCCACTGAGCCACCCAGGCGCCCTTATAAATCAAAAGTTAATTAGATCTTCAAATTTACTTGGTTGAATTTTGTTTTTTAACAATATAATGTTATTTATCATATAATATATAGTCCATATCAATTTTCACCAATCATCATAATAATGATATAGGAAGTTTTTTTTCCCCAGATCCAATCCAGGTTTATGCATTGCATGTAGTTGTCATGTCCCTCTAGCCTCCTTTAAAAGATGAAAGATTTATATGAGCTGAAGAGAAACTAGAGTATTTAGCCTTCTTTAATATGGACTAGTTCTTAGCTTTTCTTGGCCACCCAGGTGCCCATGGTATTGGTTTATCCATTATTGGTACTAACATCTTTGACATTTAGCTAAGTGAGGGTCTTCCAGGTTTCTTAGCAGGATAGTTCAGCACAACATGAGGAGCAAGAAAGTCTACATGAAAGGAGGTACCTAATATCCCTCTGTGACCTGCATTAGATAAAGACTTGCCATGACATAAGGTTAAATATGGTTCTTTGCAGTGCCAGCCAGTGTGATTCAGCCCTGAAGCTAGGGTCCATGCCAAGGGTCTCAGACTGTATAGTTTTTGCTGGCCTCCTTCTCTTGCCAAACTATGCAGTCTGCAATGTTTGCATGGCAGTCCTTGTTGGGGCCTGCTGAGTTTTTTTCCCTAGGAAGCCATACTGTGTAGATATCCTTTAGAGGATAGGAACTCACAAATCATTATCTCAAAATCCAAAAACACTCAAGCTGGATGAAACTGGTCTGCACAATCTGAGCTCTTTATTGATTGGTTGTGGAGATATTTGCTAACAAGCCTAATTTTATCTATTTCAGCTGACTTATGGAATAGGCAATAATAATGACCCAAGGAATGTATTTTCCAAGGATCTGACTGTAGTTTCAGGGATCTCCTTTTTCCGTTCAGTTCTTCTTCTCTCTCCTCTGCTGAAGTAATTAGAATAGAAGGGATTTTTAAAAACATGGTTGTGGTTGTCTTCCTCAGAGGGGTATTCTCACTCTGGTGGAAGTCCTACTTGCCACCCACTCCTATGCCCTGCACTTTCTCTTACTAAGCTGGAATAATTTTTAAAAATTGACTTGACAGAAATATTTTTAATTAGTGGTCACCAAGCTGTCCAAAAAAAGTAAAGTCATATGGGACTATGGGATTTGAAATAGGATATTCTACCCTCTTCAGGGCCTGTTTGGAAATAACAAGAATCAAATTAAATGAACAAGTTGTTCTCTATACAAATGTTTCCAGGACTACCTTTTAAACTTCAGAATTATTTTTTAAAAGATTTTATTTATTTATTCGAGAGAGAGAGAGAGAGCATGAGAGGAGAGAGGTCAGCGGGAGAAGCAGACTCCCTGCCGAGCAGGAAGCCTGATGTGGGACTCGATCCCGGGACTCCAGGATCATGACCTGAGCCGAAGGCAGTGGTTTAACCAACTGAACTACCCAGGCGCCCCTAAACTTCAGAATTATTTAATAATGAGTCCCTGCTGGGACCAGAGCTTCTACCACATCTTAGAATGTTACGTTTAAGAAGGACTGTCATTAATGATGAAACTACAAGCTGTCTAGTTTCTCCATTACAAATGAAAATAATCTGATATGAAGAGACATATTTGGAACAAGCTTGAATTTATTTGGCCTTCTGGTCAAGTGAAGGCTATTTAGCTTGCAAGGAACAGAAACATACTTAAACTAGCAGCAGGCAAGCTCATGGGCATGGGACTGGGTCTTGTAGGAGCTGTAACTAGAGAGTTGTTCTGTATTCAAGGCCTTTCTGGAGACAGACTTAAGAGTTCCTGCTTCTTTACCATAAAGCTCCATAACTTCTTTGACTTATTTGCTCTCCGTGTGTCTGCTTCTTTCTGTTTCTCACCAACTCATTTTTTTTTAATTTCCTAAGGAAAGTCTGATAGGACCAGGGGTGGGGTCTTAGTTTGAGTTCTCCCAAAAGTAGATCCTGAGAAAAGGGTTTGTGTAGAAGTAATTTTCAGAGTGATACTGGGAAGCATAGAAAAGGAAAAGAGTGGGGAAACCAGGAAAAGATTTGTTGAAAGAAGTGAAGCAAGTTGGTGGAAGAGTAGGGGACCTCATTTCATCTGATCCTTTGAATTTAGGTAGATAACTATCAAATAATTCTGACCACCCATGAATTTAATCTGAGATGTAAGAAAAGAATTGCTGTAACTCTACAAGTAAAAAAGCGACCACTTTTTGAAAAGTAGAAGGGGCAGAGAAGTGAATCTGAGGGCATATATCAGAAGATAAATTGTGGGGGGAGGGGGCCTCCACAAGCCAGCTACTGGAAAGTGATATAGTCCCAGAGCACAAAATCAGAACCCTTAGAAATCTGCTCTAGTGAGAGACATCCTTGTCTGGAGGTGCTCACTTGGTGAAGCAGGGCAGAATCCTAGATGGGACAGTATAGTCTCAGGATACCCAGAGTCACAGAAAGAATGGGGGTACCTGAGCTGGTAGAGTTCCCAAGCACTGCAGCAGGGAAACTGGTTATGGTCAGCAAGCTCGGGAGGGGGCTCTCAGCTCTGTTCACCATAAACCACGAGCTGCAGCCTGATCTGGTGTCAGCTCTCTGTGTGAGGACCCTGCAAAGGACAGGAATGCAGGGAGACTCTGCCTTCCCCTGGGAGGAGTGGAGCAGGTGCATGCATGACTAGGGGACAGCTCTCAGTGCGGGAGCCCTGCAAAAGACAGGAAAGCAGCGACCCTCCATCTTTCCCCAGGAGGATCATTCTGGGCACACACCACATGAGTCTGCAGAGTTTAGCACACACAAAAGTGAAGACAGCTTATCCCTGAGGATTTACTAAAGCAAGGAGACTATGATCTTTTGGTTCAGGGGCTGGAGACCAAAGCACAACAACTTTTATTTTGATCCTCTAAAGAGGTGGGAAAGCCTTCAGGGAACAAAAGCCACACAGAGCAACCAAAAACAGCTTACACTGAGCCTGGCCTCCTGGCAAGGGACGGTCTAACTCTGTCCAGGCAAAGATACTTGAGAATCAGTGCAGCGGACCCTCCCCCAGAAGACCAGCTGGAAGAATATGTGAACAGCAAGTTTACAGGCCACACAGGACTATAAAACTCCAGCGCTAGGGAAAACTAGTATATAGAATTTGAGGTTTTTTTCTCAAGATTGATTTATCTTTCAGTTTAAAATTTCCATTTCTTTTCTCTCTTTTTTTCCTCTTCAACTATTTTCTTATTTTATCAACTCTTTGTTTTTTTAAGTCCTTTTTGAATTTTCATTTTTTACATTTACATATTATAGATATATTCATTTTTGGCTTCCTTTCCCTCTATTCAATTTTATTTTTGTATTTATATAAGTTTTGCTTTCTTTACAATTTTTGGATTTAGTGTCTTTTTTAAGACACAGAAAAGTACACTCAGGACCAAGTGGATCACCTTGTTTTATCCATTCTGTGAAATTATACCCCCCCCACTTTTTTCTTTCCCTTTTTTTTTCTTTTTGTCTTTTCTTTTCTGGTTTCTGGCCTCTTTGGATTTCTCTAGTGTATATTTTGCTTGGGTCATTGTTGATATTTTTTTTTAAAGATTTTTTTTTTATTTATTTATTTGACAGAGACAGAGATCACAAGGAGTCAGAGAAGCAGGCAGAGAGAGGGGGGGAAGCAGGCTCCCTGCTGAGCAGAGAGCCCAATGTGGGGCTCAATCCCAGGACCCTGAGATCATGACCTGAGCTGAAGGCAGAGGCTTTAACCCACTGAGCCACCCAGGTGCCCCATTGTTGATATTTTTGATTCTGTTTACCCAGTCATCCATTCTTCTCTGGATAAAATGAATAGAGGGAGGAATTCACAACAAAAGAAAGAACCAAAACTAATACTCTGCCACAGATCTAATCAATTTGGATATAAGTAAAATGTCAGAGCTGGACTTCAGGATAATGATTATAAAGTTACTAGCTGGGCTTGAAAAAACATAAAAGATACTAGAGAGTCTCTTAGTGCAGAAATGAGATGTAATCAGGCCAAAATTTAAAATGCTCTAACTGACATGCATTCTAAATTGGATGCTCTAACAGTTAGGGTAAAAGAGGGAGGAGAGGGAGTAAGTGATGACATAGAAGACAAGTTGATGGAAAGGAAGGAAGCTGAGGTAAAGAGAGAAAAACAACTAATGGATCCTGAGGGGAGGTTTCAAGAAAACAGATGCCATAAAACAAAAGAGTATTAGAATTATTGGAGTCCCTAAGGGAGAAGAAAAATAGGGCCAGAAGGTATATTTGAGCAAATCATAGCTGAGAACTTACCTAATCTGGGGAAGGAAACAGGCATTCAAGTCCAAGAGGTAGAGAGGACCCCTCCCAAAATTAATAAAAAATAGATCAACACCCAACACATAGTAGTGAAGCTTGCAAATTTCAGAGATAAAGAGAAAATACTGAAAGCAGCTTGAGACAAAGCTACAGGGGCAGGAATATTAGACTGGCATCAGACCTATCCACAGAGACCCAACAAGCCAGAAAGGGCTGGCATATTATCTCAGGGTACTAAATGAGAAATACATATAGCCAAGAATACTTTATGCAGCAAGGTTTTCATTTGGAATGGAAGGAGAGATAAAGAGATTCTATGACAAACAGAAACTGAAAGAATATGTGACCACCAAGCCAGCCCTGCAAGAAATATTAAGGGGGATCCTGTAAGTGAAGAGAGATCCCAAGAGTAACATAGACCAGAAGGAAACTGAGACAATCTACAGAAGGAGAGACTTCACAGATGATAAAATGGCACTAAATTCATATCTTTTGGTAGCTACTCTGAATGTAAATGGGCTAAATGCTCCCATCAAAAGACATAAGATATCAGATTGGATAAAAAAACAATACCCATCCATATGTTGCCCACAAGAGACTCATTTTAGACAAAAAGACACCCCCAGACTGAAAGTGAGGGGGTAGAGAACAATTTACCATGCTAATGGACCTCAAAATAAAGCTGGGGTAACAATTCTCATATCAGACAAATTAGATTTCAAACCAAAGATTGTAGTAAGGGATGAAGATGGCCACTATATCATACTTAAGGGTCTACAACAAGAAGATCTAACAATTATAAATATTTATGCCCCTAACTTGGGAGCAGCCACCTATATAAATCAATTAATAACCAAATTAAAGAAACACATTGATAATATTACGATGATAGTTGGAGACTTCAACACTCCACTCACAGCAATGGACAAATCATCTAAGCATAAGATCAACAAGGAAACAAGGGCTTTGAATGACACCCTGGACCAGATGGACTTCACAGATATATACAGAGCATTCCATCCTAAAGCAACAGAATACACATTCTTCTTGAGTGCACATGGAACATTCTCTAAAATAGATCCCATACTGGGTCACAAATCAGGTCTCAACCAATGCCAAAAGACTGGAATTATTTCCCGCATATTTTCAGCCCACAGTGTTTTGTCTGCCTTTTTTTTTTTAAAAGATTTTATTTATTTATTTGACAGATAGAGATCAAAAGTAGACAGAGAGGCAGGCAGAGAGAGAGGAGGAGGCAGGCTCCCTGCTGAGCAGAGAGCCCTATGGGGCTCGATCCCAGGACCCTGAGATCATGACCCGAGCTGAAGGCAGAGGCTTTAACCCACTGAGCCACCCAGGCGCCCCTAGACCACAGTGTTTTGAAACTTGAACTCAATCACAAGAAAAAATCTGGAAGGAACTCAAACACATGGAATTTAAAGAGCATCCTACTAAAAATGAATGGATTGACCAGGAAATTAAAGAATAATTTTTAAAATTCATTGAAACTAATGAAAATGCAACTGTTCAAAACCTTTGGGATACAGTAAAGGTGGTCCTAAGAGGGAAGTACATTGTAATACAAGCCTCTCTTAAAAAAATTAGAAAAATCTCAAATACACAAGCTAACCTTATACCTAAAGGAGCTGGGGAAAGAACAGCAAATAAAATCTAAACCAAGCAGGAGAAGAGAAATAATAAAGATTAGAGCAGAAGTCAATGAAATAGAAACCAAAGGAATGGTAGAACAGATCAACAAAACTAGAAATTGGTTCTTTGAAAGAATAAGATCGATAAACCTCTGGCCAGACTTACCAAAAAGAAAGAGAAAGGACCCAAATTAATAAAATCATGAAAGAAAAGGGAGAGATCATGACCAACACCAAGGAAATACAATTTTAAGAACATATTATGAACAACTATATGCAACAAATCAGGCAATATAGAAGAAATTGATGCATTTCTGGAAACTGATAAACTACCAAAACTGAAACATGAGAAATAGAAAATCTGAACAGACCAATAACCAGCAAGGAAATTGAAGCAGTGATCAAAAACCTCCCCCCAAAAACAAGAGTCCAGGGCCAGATGGCTTCCCAGGGGAATTCTATCAAACATTTAAAGGAGAAATAATACCTACTCTACTGAAGCTGGTTCAAAAACATAGACATAGAAGGAAAACTTCCATACTCATTCTATGAGGCCAGCATTACCTTGATCCCCAAACCAAACAAAGACACCATCAAAAAGAGAATTACGGACCAATATCCCTGAGGAACATGGATGCAAAAATTCTCACCAAGATTTTAACCAAGAGGATCCAATGGTAGATTAAAAGGATTATTCACCACCAACAAGTGGGAGTTATTCCTGGGCTGCAAGGGTGGTTTAATATTCACAAGTCAATCAGTGTGATACATCACATTAATAAAAGAAAGGACAAGAGCCATATAATCCTCTCAATTGATGCAAAAAAGCATTTGACAATTTATAGCATACTTTCTTGATTAAAACTCGCCACAGTGTAGGGAGAGAGAGAACATACCTCAATATCACGAAAGCCATCTATGAAAAGCCCACAGTGAATATCATTTTCAATAGGGAAAAACTGAGAGCTTTTCCTTTAAGGTCAGGAAAACAACACTCTTGCCACTGTTGTTCAAGATAGTACTAGAAGTCGTAGCCTCAGCAATCCGACAACAAAAAGAAATAAAAAGCGTTTAAATTGGCAAGGAGGAAGTCAAACTCTCACTCTTCGCAGATGACATGATACTGCAAGAAGAAAACCCAAAAGACTCTACCTGAAAATTGCTAGAACTTATACAGGAATTCAGCAATGTGGCAGGATATAAAATCAAGGCACAGAAATCTGTTGCATTTTATACACAATGAGACAGAAGAAAGCGAAATTAAGGAATCAATCTCATTTACAATTGCACCAAAAATCACGAGATACCTGGGAATAAATGTAAGCAAAGAGGTAAATGATCTATACTCTAAAAACTATAGAACATTTATTAGAGAATTTGAGGAAGACACAACGAAATGGAAAAACATTCCATGCTCATGAACTGGAACAAAAAATATTGTTAAAATGTGTATGTTACCCAGAGCAATCTACACTATCAATGCAATCCCTATCAAAATATCATCATTTTTCACAGAGCTGGAACAAATTATCCTTAAGTTTGTATAGAACCAGAAAAGACCCCCAAATAGCCAAAGGAATGTTGAAAAAGAAAACCAAAGCTGGGGGCATTACGATGCCAGACTTCAACCTACATTACAAAGCTGTAATCATCAAGACAGTATGGTGCTGGCACACAAACAGACACACAGATCAATGGAACAGAACCCAGAAATGGACCCTCAACTCTTTGGCCAACTAATCTTCAACAAAGGAGGGAAGAATAGGAACGCCTGGGTGGCTCAGTGGGTTAAAAGCCTCTGCCTTCGGCTCAGGTCATGATCCCAGGGTCCTGGGATCGAGCCCCGCATCGGGCTCTCTGCTCAGCAGGGAGCCTGCTTCCCCCTCCCCCTCTGCCTGCCTCTCTGCCTACTTGTGATCTCTGTCTGTCAAATAAATAAATAAAAATCTTTTTTAAAAAATGGAGGAAAGAATATACAATGGAAAAAAGACAGTCTCTTCAATAAATGGTGCTGGGAATATTAGACAGCTACATGTAGAAGAATGAAACTGGTGGTTTTTTTTTTTTTTTACACTATACACAAAGATAAACTCAAAATAGTTGAAAGACCTAAATGTCTTCAAAATCCTAGAGGAGAACACAGGCAGCAACCTCTTCAACCTCGGCTGCAGCAACTCCTGGCAAGACACTTCTGTAAGGCAAGGGAAACAAAAGCAAAAATGATATTGGGACTTCATCAAGATAAAAAGTTTCTGCACAGCAAAGGAAACAGTCAACAAAACTAAAAGGCAACATACAGAATGAAAGAAGATATTTGCAAATGACATATCAGATAAAGGGCTAGTAACCACGATCTATAAATAACTTACCAAACTCAACATCCCCCCAAAAAACAAAGAATCCAGTCAAGAAATGGGCAGAAGATATGAATAGGTATTTCTCCAACAGAGACATGCAAATGGCCAACAAACACATGAAAAAATGCTCAACATCGTTTGGCATGAGGGAAATACAAATCAAAACCACAATGAGATACCACCTTACACCAGTCAGAATGGCTTAAATTAACAAGATAGGAAACAACAAGTGTTGGTGATGATGTGGAGAAAGGGGAGCCCTCTTACATTGTTGGTGGGAATACAAGCTGATGTAGCCACTCTGGAAAACAGCATGGAGGTTCCTCAAGAAGTTAAAAATAGAACTACTCTATAACCCAGCAATTGCATTACTAGGTATCTAACCCAAAGATACAAATACAGTGATCCAAAGGGGCACCTACACCCCAGTGTTCATAGCAGCAATGTCCACAATAGCCAAACCATGGACAGAGCTGATGTGTCCATTGACAGAAGAATGAGTAAAGGATATGTGACACACACACAATGCTAACGTTACTCAGCCATCTGAAAGGATGAATACTTCTCATTTACATCAGTGTGGATGGAACTGGAGGGATTGTGCTGAGTGAAGTAAGTCAAACAGAGAAAAACAGTTATAATATGGTTTCACTCATATGTGGAATATAAGAAACAGCACAGGATAATAGGGTAAGGGAGGGAAAACTGAATGGGAAGTCATCAGAGAGGAGAAAAACCATGAGAGACACTTAACACTAGGAAACAAACTGAGGGTTGCTGGAGGGGAGGTGGCCAGGGGACGTGTGGGGGTTAGGGTAGTTGGGTGATGGGTATTAAGGAGGGCACATGATGTCATGTGCCATGGTATACACAACATGCCATGTTATATGCAACTAATAAATTATTGAACACTACATCTGAAACTATTGATGTACTATATGTTGGCTAATTGAATTTAAATAAAAAGGGATTGGGAGGGAGACAAACCATAAGTGACTCTTAATCTCACAAAACAAACTGAGGGTTGCTGGGGGGAGGGGGGTGGGAGAAGGAGGGTGGGGTTATGGACATTGGGGAGCGTATGTGCTATGAAGTGTGTAAACCTGGTGATTCACAGACCTGTACCCCTGGGGATAAAAATATATGTTTATAAAAAATTAAAAAAAATACATCGGTGTCTTATAGATAAAAAGTTTTTAAAAGAAGAAAAAGATTTGCTAATAAGTGGGTTATTGCTATGGAACTCAATTCTGCTGGGAACCCTCTGAAAGGCTCTGTAGATTATACTAAGAACTGTCCCTCCAGGGATGCCTAGGTGGCTCAGTCAGTTAGTTAAGCATCTGCCTTTGGCTCAGGTTATGATCCCAGGGTCCTGGGATGGAGTCCCGCATCGAGGCCCTTGCTCAGCAGAAGCCTGCTTCTCCCTCTGCCTGCCACTTCCCCCACTTGTGTTCTCTCTCTCTCTAACAAATAAATATAATCTTGAAAAAAAAAAAAAACTATCCCTCCAAGAGAGTGAGGAAATTGGGGATGTACCCACCAACTTCTGTCCTTTATTAATCAGGAGACATTCCTAGGGCAATAAATTTCCTGGTACTTCTGGCCTACCTCACAAGTGTACCTAGCATATTCCTGTAGCCAGAGAATGCCCTTAGTCAGGAAAATACACTCAAGTTAAGAAACATTTGGTGAGTAAGGGAATAAGGAACTGTTCACTGAAGCTGCAATCTTCTGGGTGAACTGAGGGGCAATAGGTGAGACAACAACAGTGAGTGATTCTACAAGTAGGCACTGAGTCAAAATGGGCTGGGCAATTTACAGGGAAGACAGAGGTGCCATGGCACAAAACTGGCTGCCTAGACCAACACATCAGCAAAGCCTGTATGCACGGTAGCTCCCAAAGACAGGGATTATGACTGGTACCCTAAAGCCTGTCTGCCAAAGTCCCTTTCTTTTTGTTTGTTTGTTTTTTAAAGATTTTATTTATTTATTTGACAGAGATCACAAGTAGTCGGAGAGGCAGGCAGAGAGGAGGGGGGGAGCAGGCCCCCCGCTGAGTAGAGAGCCCGATGCGGGGCTCGATCCCAGGACCCTGAGATCATGACCTGAGCCGAAGGCAGAGGCTTTAACCCACTGAGCCACCCAGGCGCCCCCCACCCAAAGTCCCTTTCTGAACAACCTGTATAGGACCAACCAATTTCTCCATTGTGCATACATCACATACACACACATGGCCAGATTCCACTTCCTCCCTGGTTTATCATTCACAGGAATACTGCCCAGTCCTTAAAAGGTTTTGAATTTCTGTGTCTCAGATTTGGCCTCCCAGAAGACCCAGCTAACACGATGTGGCTCTACAGCTCCTCTCTCTCTCTTCCTCTCTCTCTCACTCAATTTGTCCAAGGGACTCACACACTCTTACAAACTACATGTGATGAGTTCCCCAGGAAATGATTTCCACCTGCAAGTGGGAAGCTGCATTCTTGAATGTGTTGTTAGGGAAGAGGTTTTGGTGGATCCATTATTGCCATACATTCAGTTTCATTCTGCAGTTCAATCTTGAAGTAACAAAGATGATATTTTTAACCTTATCTGTTTGATTCTTGGGTCTTATGTGTTAATTAGTTTTGGACACAAGAAGGAAACAGAAAGCTGATTTATTTATCTCCTCAACTCTAGCACAAATAGAAAATAATTCTTAAGTGTAATTTGGAATACTTGAATTATTTTCTGGAGGCCACATAAGGTATTTCTTCTCCTTTGTAATGAATTCATTTTTTTAAAAAATTCATCAAAGGCATGATCTTAAAAAGTGATGAATATTCAGCAGAGTGACAAAATTTGATTAAGAAACTATTGCAGTAATCACTTCTGAGATAGACCTATCACTCCCTTGAATATTTGGGGATATAAAAATAGAATTTCTGGACCTTGAATATGAGACTTTCCTAGAATGTTTGTGTGTGTGTAGGTAGTGTATGCACAATGGAGGAGTTGGTTGGTCCTTTGCTGATGTGTTGGACTAGACATGCAACTAATAGCCTACCACTGTATTTATTGTCTCCACTATCTCACTTCTACTCATCCTTTAATCCACTGTGATCTGGCCTAAGTTGTTCACCTCACCATTTTTAAAAGTCCCCAGTACATATATGCTAGGGCTTAAGGAGAGGGGAAAAAAATCCATTTTCTGCACTTAAAGATTTCCTAGCTGGGGAGGAAGAAATTTCCTCTGTCCTAGCTGGGCTAAGGATCAAGTTGACATAGGACAGAAAAATAGGAGAAAATCAAATTTAGTTTTGTATATATGGGGAATCCACACAGACGTGAAATTCCAAACATAGTCAGGCAATATGATGTTTAAATGAACATCTTAAGTTCATATCCCAAGAGAGGGACAGGCATCTGAGGATACAAGGAAGAGGAAGGCCATTAGCAGGAAGGTGAGAGGAGATATTCAGGAAACTAAAGTAGCCCTATTATGTAGGTAAGTTTTGTAGGTAAAGAGGAATATCTAGTACAGGCTGACCTTTCCAATGTACATTTAGGCAGTTGAGGGGGAGATACAGAGCTTTTCCTGAATCTTCTGGATTTCAGTTGCTTGTAACTCAAGATAATCTTCATGCCAAAGTGGTCCATCTTGGGGCACGTGACTTTGGCTCCTACACTATTAAGGGATGTACACATGTGAAACAAATGTCAGATACAGTATTAAGTGCCATTAAAAAGAAATCAATAGGAATTTTGATAAAAGAGAGGATGATCAACTCTGTCTAAGGGTGAATCTTAGGTCGGGTTTCCTGGAAACAGAGCCCAAGACAGGGATTATTTGAAGGAGTACACTCAGGAGAAATCCGTACAGGGCTAAGGGAAGCAGAATAGGGAAGAGGAAGAACCAAGCAAGGATATAACCTCATACAAAATATAACCTCATACAAAATATAACCTTGGCTTGATACAGGACAGAGATTCTCAGCATAAATCTCACTCCAGAGACAGGGCAAAAGGGTCCAAGCATTTATGATTCTGTCCTTAGTTGTCCCAGTTAGTCAAGGTCAGTCTTTCTGAGAAGGCCACAGGTATATGCTGTCAGCTGCAGTGTACTCACAAACAGCTGGAGGTTTGGGTTTCCTGGCTGATCAAGTTGATCTGGGCAGATCACCAACAACATCTACTAAAAGAGGATTAGAAGAACTAGATTATATGTTTATCATTTTGGACAGTCCAACATCTGAGCATTCTTTGTGTTTGAGGAAAAATGTCACAACAGATGGGAGACAAAGCTCCACTTTTTATTACAAAGAAACTGCAGGCTCCAAATGGCATTGGTTAGGCCAAGTCACCACACTAGGTCTTAATACCTAACCTAATTGCACTTTCAAACTCCCTCAGGAATGTCGTCTTAACCCATGAGTCAGAAATTCTCTGGTCAATACCAATATGGTTATCTTTTACATGGACACTCTCCATATTCTGAAGGAAGATGAAGTAATTGACCTACTAAGACCCTTTTCCTTTGTCCCCAAAGGTAGATAATCTCACCCAAAATATTCCCTTTTCTGTTTATGACTTCCTTGTCTTGTCTTTAAAAACCTTTTCCTTTCTGTAACCCTTTGGAGCTTCCCTCTACTTGAAGATGGGGTGCTTCCCAATTCACAAATCATTTAGTAAAGCCAATTAGATCTTCAAGTTTATTTGGTTGGATTTTTTTTAAACACTATGATGCTTCTAATTTTCTGGTTAAGGTTCTACAGCCTTTCTAGTATGTTCCAGACAGCCTTCTAAAAAAAAAATCTCTTTTCTGTTTTTATTAGCCAGAGTCAGATTTTGTGATGTGCTACCAAGAATCCTGACAGGTTCAGAGATTATAGAAATTGTTAGGTGGGGAAAAATTGTTAGGGAGGAAAAAGATGGTGGGGGGGCGGCGGTGAGGAGAGGAGCACATGGAAAGGAGAGAAATCAAGTATGTCCAGATTGAATAAGAGCCAGAAGTCTAGGGTAATTCTGAAATTTATTTTGTAAGACTATGGGAAGGTGTGGCAAATCTAGGGAGCTTTTGGGGAAGGGACAATGAGATCATCTGGAGACTTGTTAAGTCTGAGTTTTCTGAGAACATCCATAGGAAGTTGTTTCACAGGTACCTGTGCTAGTCTTGTAGTCAAGAAAAGCATCTGGGAGGAGAGAGAAACTGAAAAAGAGAGACAGAGATAGAGATACCAACATTGGCTGTGGATGTGGCTGAACTCAAGGGGAGTATATATATAAAATAAGAGTTGAGGGGCGCCTGGGTGGCTCAGTGGGTTGGGCCTCTGCCTTCGGCTCAGGTCATGATCCCAGGGTCCTGGGATCGAGCCCCACATCGGGCTCTCTACTCCACAGGGAGTCTGCTTCCTCCTCTCTCTCTGCCTGCTGCTCTGCCTACTTGTGATCTCTGTCAAATAAATAAATAAAATCTTAAAAAAAAAGAGTTGAAAAGGTCAGGAACATAATCTAAAAGGGTGGGGAAGAGGAGAGAATCTGCTATCCCAAAATATGCCTCCTTGGCATAAGGATTATTTAATTAAAGGCAGTCAAAACCCAGGAGATTTAGGAAAAGCTCTTTACCTGCCTGTTTGTACTAGGAAAAGAGCTATTACCAGAGATACCTTTTTACTAAGAAATTTATCTGCCTAACAGGGTAACCTTTGTTTTCCAAACAGCTTCTTTGCCTTGCTGTGAATGGCCTTCCTCCTCTTTGTATCTCTAGCCTCCTAACCCCCTTTCATTCTTACATTTTATATAAACCTCAATTATCTGGATACATTCTGAACCTTGTATCTTTGGGAATCCCATATGTATGAAATCAAATTTGTTTTTCTCCTGTTAATCTGTCTTATGTCCTTTTAATTGTTTGACCAGCCATAGAACTTAGAAGTGTGGAAAAAAAATTTTCCTCCCCAACAGTGGTCAGGTCTGTATATTTCTTTACAGATATATCTTAGGTAAATCTTGAAAAGACAGGAATTGCTACAGAGTGATTAAGCAGGACAAGTGCTGAATAAAGACCTATGGAGATGTTAATTACTAAGTCATTGATTACTTCTGAGAGAAGAGTTTTTATAGAGTTTCTTAAAAGAAAAATCCATCCTTCCTCCTGTATAAAGTAAATCTACTTTATAAAGGAGACGCCTCCTCTGGGTCTCCTTTCATTAACTGTAGCCCCTTATACTCCTAAATTTATAGCCTTTTCCTCTCAATTGGCTTCTTTAAAGCAAATAAACTTGGGGTATAGCTCAGGGGTAGAGCATTTGACTGTAAAGCAAAGGGCTAAGATACCCTTTCCTCTCTTCTCTACTTGAAGAACTCCAATTCATCTTTCAAGACTCAATGTCACCTCCACAGTGGGTATTTCCTAAGTCCCAGGTAAAATTCAGACTACTTTTTTCTCCTGGACTCATAGAGCACCTTGCGTGTCTTCTTCTTTTAGATCTTACCCAAATAGATTAGAGGTATATACTTATGCATCTGTCTTTTCCACCGTACTGTGTGTTGGGAAGTGTTCCCTAGTCACCTTATATTACCAGTGCCAAGTATAGTGAAGCACACATCACAGAATTCAATATAATTTGTTGAAAGAATGGCTGTTTGACCCAGAAATTCACAAACGGCATGAATGCTCCTTTCCTAGAATGTTTTAATTCAGGTTTATCTTATAATTTATAGATCTAAAATATATTTTAAATTGAAACTTTTATTTCTCCATAAGTTTTATAGAAGAATTTAACTTTGGGAGAAAAAAAATAATGCACAGAGAATTATCCAACAGGAAAAAAGAGAATAAATCTTGTTGTGTGTGACATAGTTAATATCATATGTAATAAATTATAAACCAAAAGCAACATTACAAAAAATAAACACTGAAATACAGATAAAAGGGAAAGAATCTATTCCTCCTCAGGCAAGGCAGTAGTTCTACATATTAATGAAATTTAAATGCCTCACAGTAAGAAAAATGATTGGAATAGATTGCAATAACTTAAAAATGAGTATAATTTATTTTTTTAAAAGATTTTATTTATTTATTTGTCAGAGAGAGAGAGAGAGAGAGAGCAAGCACAGGCAGACAGAATGGCAGGCAGAGGCAGAGGGAGAAGCAGGCTCCCTGATGAGCAAGGAGCCCGATGTGGGACTCGATCCCAGGACGCCGGGATCATGACCTGAGCCGAAGGCAGCTGCTTAACCAACTGAGCCACCCAGGCATCCCAAAAATGAGTATACTTTAAACAGCCTCTGTGATGACTATGTGATTATGGAGAATCAGTCAAAAGGGCTAGTCAGGCACTGTTCCACTCCGATACTCCCAGAAGCAGGATGACTGACGGCCTTCAATTAACAAAGGCACATTGAGGGACTGGCAAAATGGAAGACACAAAGTCCACAGGTTGACTTGCTGAAATACACAAAGATGTCAGTCTGGTAGGTGACAATGGCAATATTTATAATATTATAAAAGATTGTATACATCCAAAGCTTTCCAGAGTATTGATTGAAACTGAGAGAAAATAAAACAGAAAAAGGCCAACAGATGCATAAAAGCAGGTGAAAAGTTTAAAATATTTGGAAGAGTTAGATGAATTTTAGGGCCTGTGGCAAGTTACTATAAAACATGGGCTGGTAGAGATTTTCTGTAAATGTTTTAGGCTTTGCAGGCTCTATGGTCTTTGTTACAACTACTGACTGTGCCCTTGTAGTGCAAACGTAACCACAGAAAATAGGTAATTGAATGGGTGCCTCTCTGTTCTAACAAGCTCTCTGATGACACTGACCTGTTGGTCAGAGGGCCACACTTTGAGTAGCAAGGAGCTTGAACTGGTTTTCATGCCTAGAATGTCCAGGTCCTGCTCCAGAGGCTGATGTATTTGGCCTGGGATGTGGACTGGATATTGAGATTTCTAAACACTCCACAGATGTTTCTAATGTGCAGCAAAGTTTGAGAACCTCTGTGCTAAAGCGATTTATCAAGTTTAGTTATTGTATTATCAGTAGCCCTTTTGCCCATTCATCCCTCCCAGTACACCCCTTCCTCTCCAGTTCAGGTCACACACCAAGATGATGGTGGGATCAGGCTTAGCACTTTATGTTTTCTTTCCTACCTCTGAGGAATGGAATGTAGTTAAGTTGGAAAGAGAAGCTCAGGCAACCTGGGTTTGGGAAGAATAAGCAAAAAAAAAAAAAAAGTACTAGGGGGTAATTTGAGGAGGAGGCTGTTTGAAGCAGCAAAACACACCTCCAGGCTTGGACCTGAGTTTGGGGCAGTGAAAACAGTGATCTGCTATCCTGAATCCTGGCAGGACCTGACAGCCAAGCAGCTAGCAAGGATTTTTCCTTCTTGGTATGCAGAATGACCCAGTTGGTTGAAATGCAAGAGAGACCCCCAGTGGCAAAGTACAGATGTGAAATCTTCTCAAAGGAACAACACCACGAAGAACTTAGAAGCACTTACGTAAGCATTTAAAAATATTAACTCATTTAGTCTTCTCAGCAACCCAGCGGGGTTGACGCTTTTATTATCCCTCTTTTACGTGGGAGGACATGGAGGCAGGGAAAAGTTAAGTAACATGCCCCAATTCACCCAATTTAGTAAGTGGTTAAGCTGGGATATGAACCCAGGCAACGTGAGCTTAAGAAGCCACTACACCAACTGCTTCTCCAAAATAGGAAAGTAAGAAGGATCCTTGATTTATAGTTTTTAAGCACTCATATATTGTTGCTCACCCTATGCTTCCTTATATGCAGAGGAGAGCGTCGGTCAATACCTGAATGTATGATCCAAGATCATACACACGACGTATGTATGGTCTCATATGTATATGAGATCAAGCATACGATTTATTCAAGGTCCTCCAAGGAGGCAGAGAAGGAAAGCGTGAAAGGATTGAGTTTGACTAAGAAGAGGAAAGGGGCAAGAGAATTTCCTGGAAACTTAAAGGGACATAATCCTCATTTTAAAGAAAGTATTAAAGCATAGTCACGGTGAAATGTGAAAGGTAATTATGGTGTAGCAAAGCTTGTTCATATTTTAGGAAATGTTCAAAGCAATCTGCAAGCTTTGAAGAGGCTAAGCTAGCCATGCGTCCTTGACAAGGCATGCAAAATCTAAATTTTAACCTTCATCTATGTAACCAGCCTGGTACAGAAGAAACATGATCTGAGTATTCTTCCTGGGCAAGGACAACCTTAGCATTTATATGGGTACAGATTTCATTTGGTCAAATACCGTGGACAGAAAAAGAAGCTGAGTTGTTAAGAGGAACAGAAAAAAAATCCATAGAGAAGCAGCGCTGTCATTTCCTTGGGAAATGTTTTTACTGAGAAATAATTTTTCTACCCAGAAAACAGAAAGAAAGAAAAAAAATAGATTCAGCATTTCCTTCAGGAATCTTTTTTTTTTTAAAACTAGGAAGTAGGGGTGCCTGGGTGGCTCAGTTAGTTGGGTGTCTGCCTTAGGCTCGGGTCATGGTCCCGGAGTCCTGGGATTGAGTCCTGCACCAGGCTCCCTGCTCGGTGGGGAGCCTGCTTCTCCTTCTCCTCTACCATGCCCCCACCTTGCTTGTGCTCTCTGGCTCTCTCTCTGTCAAATAAATAGACAAAAATCTTTAAAAACATAAAAAATAAAACTGGGAAGTAATTTCCTTCTACTAGCCATGAGGACAAGGTAATAGGCTAATTGCTCTCTACATCTTGAAAGGAGCAACCTGAAACCACACTTACACCAGGAACAGGCTGATTTAGGGACACTGGGGATGGGCACACATGGTCACAGTCTGGAAGAGATAATGGTCAGGGTAGGGCCAGCAGCCCTCTGGGTGTTGTAACACCTCAACCCATCCTCTAACTGTAGCTGCCTGAGCATGAGGTTGACTGTGCCACACTCTTTCCACACTCTTTCTTGTGAGC
The DNA here is from genome assembly GCF_002288905.1 of Enhydra lutris kenyoni. NCBI lineage: Eukaryota > Metazoa > Chordata > Mammalia > Carnivora > Mustelidae > Enhydra > Enhydra lutris. Next base: position 19,133,871 of record NW_019154107.1, on the reverse strand, counting down.
TTATCCAGTCCCATGACCTCAACACTGTCTGGGACTGATGTCTCTCGTATGTTTATTTCCAAACCTGACATCCCACCTGAGCTCCAGATTCATTTTTCTGACCGCCTGCCTGACTGTTCCACTGGCATATCTAATAGGCATCTCAGATTTTACATGACACGCCTTCCCCTCCCCGCATGTCCCCCAGCAAACATCCTCCAGTTAATAACTAGCATTACCGTCAACTCAGGGGTTCGAGTGCAAACACCAGGGCCTGGATTATTTTCCTCATTTCTCATTCTTCACCTGTGGTCCATGAGCAAATCTTGTTGATTCACCCAAATCCGACTAGAATTTGTGTCTGTCACCTTTTCTATAGCTTTCACTCCAGTTCAGCCATCGAGGTCTCTCATTGGATCTGCTGTAGGATCTCCTGATTGGCCTCCCAGCTTCAGCTCTTGCCCACTGGCTGCATTCGAGGAAGCAGCCAGACTCACTGGCTTAACGTTTGGGGGGATTTATTCTACTTCACGTTCAGTATCACAAATTTGAGCTTCAACCCTTGTTGTATTGTATTGTATTGTATATGACCTTGTATTTTTCAGCCATTCTAATAATGGAGTTTGGGGTTTTGTATACTCTTGCTACATTAGTGGAAGAAAGGGTACAATTGAAGGAGAACTTTGTATTTGGATATTTTGTAAGGGCAGTATGCACGTCTAAAACAATGACCTATAAAGTCACTCCCCTGTCTATGGGAAGCCAGCCTAAGGCTCAGTTACAGTTACTATTGCCCAGGGCAAGCTTGTCAAAGAAATACTGTATCATTCCTGTTTCTAAGACCCCAGTGTTGCTATCCAGAAGCAACAATTGTTAACATTTGTGTATTTTAATAAACTAAAAGTTTTCAAGTAAAGTTGACTCCCTTTAATACCAGCCTAATCCCATTCTTCACTTTTTCCATAGGGACAATCACCGTTGTAAATTGTAGACCATGTTCTTTTATGCTTTTAAAAAAATTTTATTTATCCATTTGACAGACAGAGATCACAAGTAGGCACAGAGGCAAGCAGAGAGAGGGGGGAAGCAGGTTCCCACCCAGCAGACAGTCTGATGTGGGGCTCAATCCCAGGACCCTGGGATCACGACCTGAGCCGAAGGCAGTGGCTTTAACCCATTGAGCCACCCAGGCGCCCCCCTTTTATACTTTCACCATACATATTCACCCACTAACAACCAGGGCCCCAGACCACCCACCTCAGTGCACCACCCCTCTGCCCCCACATCGTTTATAAAGGCAAGATTGATTTGTTTTTCCAGGGTCCTATGTTATATCTTCTCCCTCCACCTCCTGAGATCCTGAGATGCATGTGGATGGACTTAGGGGAATGGAAGGACTCCTGGATTCCTGTTTTAAAACCTAAAAGGTGAAAGATTTGCATGCAAATCAACCAGACACCTTTTTTTAAAATTTAGGAACCAAATAACTTTATTGAAACCAAACAACTTTTTTGTGGCAAAATTGGGAGGAAAGAACTGGAGCTTTTTGCAAAGGCAATACTGCAATACGCATGCTCGGCATGGTGATCAGGGAAAGTCACCATGCGCCTGGGGCTATGGGGAAAACAGTCCCAACTCAGTTCTTTTTGTCGCTGTCGCCCAGGGTGAGTTTGTCAAACAGGTACTCTGCCAGGCCGGCTTCGGGGGCCCCCATCTTGCGCAGGCTGGTGACATAGCCCCCCAACTCTTTGATGGCCTCGACTTGCTCGTGCAGGTAGTGGCTCTCCAGGAAGTCGCAGAGCTGGGCGTCGTTCTTGTCGGTGGCCAGCTGGTGCAGGTCGAGCAGGCTCTGGTTCACGCTCTTCTCCAGGTGCAGGGCGCACTCCATGGCCTTCAGGCCGCCCTCCCAGGCGTCGCGGTCCGGCTTCTTGATGTCGCGGAGGCGGATGTGGCCCCCGCGCTGGTTCTGCAGCTCCATGAGCTTCTCGGCATGCTGGGTCTCCTCGCGGGACTGGCGCAGGAAGAAGCGGGCGAAGTGCTTCAAGGCCACGTCGTCGCGGTCGAAGTAGAAGGCCATGGACAGGTACACGTAGGAGGCGTAGAGCTCCAGGCTGATCTGGCTGTTGATGGCGGCCTCGCAGTCGGGGTGGTAGTTCTGGCGCACTTGGGAGAGCTGCGGGGTGGCCATGGCTGGCGGCCCGGGCACCAGCACGAAGGCAAAGGCGGTGCGGAAGCGAGGGCTGCGCGGCGGGCAGCGTCGGGGCCGAAGGCGGTGGTGGCCTCGGAGATTCCCCAGCTTGAGCGGCAAGGGAGGCCAGAGGCAGAACCAGTGGCGGTTTGAGACCTCAGGGAAGTGTCCGTTGGGATGTTAGGCGAGCTCTGGGATCGGACCGGAAATGGGGTCCAGGGAAGGGGGGCGAGCTTCCGTTTGGGGATAGGGGGTGGGGGCGGGCCACAAGGGCAATGATTCAGGTTCTGCTGGAGCTTGATGAGTCAGGGCAACCCTGTGCTGTGTACCTGGTGTTTTTAATTTTGGGATAATGTGGCTGTTTTCCAAGTACTTTCCTTCTTGAAGCCTGTTTTTATTTTATAAAACCATTGTCTCCCAAAATTCTGAGAATGTGAATTTGAATTTTCGGTAAATATCTCTTCTGTTTCCTGTAAAATATAAATATATCTGCTTATCATCTTCTCTTTGACTTTCCTGAAATACTTAAAACTGCACGTTCATATTTAGTAATGAAGGATTCATTTGATTAGCTTAGGTAATTAGCATGGATCTGATTTATAGTTGTGATGTTCATTTCACTAATAGGTTTCTCCTCTGAATGGGGAGGATGGAATATATCAATTAAGGAGTGGTTTTCTCCTTTGGAAGTACATGTCATGGAGCTTGCAACTAGGAAAGGTACCATCCCCAAAGCCAAAAGCATGGCATTTCTCTGACACTGAAAGACTTAAGTGGTTCTCTCTTCTAGGTCGATGTGTTTTGTTTCGTTTCTCTTCTGCTTTGAAGGTCCGCAGTTTTCTCAGACCTGCTCTGACTTGGGTTCCCTTTCTGATCAAGTAATTCACTGTCTTTGGAGTGTAGTTTAAAGAGATTAAAGCAGTTCAGTTGCCACTGTGCCTTTGTTGAATGTAAGTAAGATTAAGGGAGGATCAGAGCAGAGCAGGAGAAAACAGATTTGTTGATCAGAGAGTAACTCTTTAATCTCACAGTCCTCCCAGGACCTTCTGCTATCCTTTGATTTCATTGACTCTTTTCTTGAACCTTCTTTGAGTGTGCTTGACTTTCTACTGTAGGTATTTTAAATTCTCTGGTTTTATCAGTCTGAAAGTGGCTCCTGTTTCACTCTTCCAAGCATTCTTCATGACCTCTGGTTTCCTAACTATATTCATTCTGGTTTGTGTTTGTATATATCATTGTCTTTGGGTCTGGTCCACCACCATGGTTCAGTTACCACCTTTTACTTTTTAAAAATATAAATACCCATTTTTTAAAATAATGAATGCATTCACATGGCTCAAAAACCACATAGTTCTACTCTCTGCAGGCAACCAATGGGGTATTACTTGTTGTAGTCAGAAAAAAAAAAGGAAGAAAAAGAAAAAAAATAAGGGTCATGTTTAGAAAAATCATAGGTACATAAGAAACTTTACAAACATATTCTTGACAAGCATATTACTTTGGAGTGCATATGGAGCATTTACCAAGATAGACCATCCTCTGGGCCGTACAACAAGTCTCAATAAGCTTAAATGGATTCAAATCATGCAAGATATGTTCTCTGACCACAGTGGAATTAAACCAGAAATCATCAACAGAAAAGTATTTGAAAAATTCCCAAATTTTTGGAAATTAGTAATACAATAGTCACCTAAGCAATCCATGACTCAAGAGATCAAGGGGTATTAAAAATTATTTGAAACTCAATGTAAGTGAAGCACAGCATACCAATATTTTTGAGATGTGGCTAAAACCAATGTTTAGATGAAAATCAATAGCACTAAATGCCTATATTAGAAAAGAATAAAAGTCTTAAATAAATTATCTAACTTCCCACCTTAAAAAATAAAGGGGCACCTGAGTGGCTCCGTTGGTGAAGTGTTTGCCTTTGGCTCAGGTCATGATCCTGGAGTCTTGGGGTGGAGCCCTGCATTGGGCTCCCTGCTCAGTGGGGAGTCTGCTTCTCCCTCACTTCCCTGCCCTTCCCCCACCCCTCCTCACGTATACTGTCTTTCAAATAAATAAATAAATATAATCTTTAAAAAAGAACTAAAAGAAATAAGATGAAACCAGAGAGGGAAACAAACCATAAGAGTCTCTTAATCTCAGGAAACAAACAGGGTTGCTGGAGGGGAGGGGATGGGAGGGTTGAGATGGAGGGATGACAGACACTGGGAGGGCATATGCTCTGGTGAGTGCTATGAGTTGTGTAAGACTGATGAATCACAGACCTGTACCCCTGAAACAAATAATATATTATATGTTAATTTTAAAAAATTTTAAAAAGACCTAAAAGAATGAAGAATGAAGTAAGTCCAATTAGGCAGAGGTAAGGAAGACTTTGTCACAAGTCGAAGTATTTCACAGCCCAGGACAAAAGTAAAATGTTGAGCACCTTGAAAACACCAAGGGTTTTCAAGCATGTCTACTCCTATTGAGAGTAGGGAGAGACCAATGGGTCTGCTATAAGGTCTGTGGTTGGGCTGGTCATTTGGAATAGGGGTCTAGGTGAGAACTCTGTTTCCACTGTATGATGCCAAAGGATACTGGATCAAAGACATGGGGAGAATGAGGGTTCTTGGTAGGTTCTGGACCAGGGCAAATTGAGATGACTACCCAAGGCTTTGTCCTTTGAATGACTTGTAGCTGTATGCCTAGAACCAGGTGTCTGAACAAGAAGAGCCAATTCAAAATCAAATGTTTTTCTTGTCAGTTACCTTCCTAATTTCCTACCCCTAAGAAAAAGGATGGAAATCCAACCTTCAGACTAAGATTGTCCTTGAATAATAAGACTCCTTTCTAGATTTTCCTTGATGTTTCTTTTTTTAAAAAAATATTTATTTATTTATTTATTTGACAGAGATCACAAGTAGGCAGAGAGGCAGGCAGGGAGGGAGAGAGGAGGAAGCAGACTTGCCGTGGAGCAGAGAGCCCAATGTGGGGCTCGATCCTGGGACCCTGAGATCATGACCTGAGCTGAAGGCAGAGGCTTTAAGCCATTGAGTCACCCAAGCACCCCCTTGATGTTTCTTTTAATTTGATTTTATCCATGTCAATGTGTTCAGAGTGAGAGGGGAACTATTAGCATTATTTCACTAGGCTCTGCCTTGGTCCTCTCACTGGAGATGAACCACATATTCATATTAAAAAATGAAAAAAAAATAGATAAGTGCTACTGCTCTACAGAGGTGAAATGTTAGTTTCTTCTCAGACCAAATTTGGCAGAGTGTGAGTTTAAAGGAGGTATGGTGGTGATGGAGGTGGTCATAGTGGTGGTTTAGTGTGTGTGTGTGTGTGTGTGTGTACCTAGGCCAGAGTCACCTTGTTCTCTTTTGACAAAATGGAGTCCAAAGAGCTCTAGATAGTTTTAGTCAACTGTCTTAAAACCTATGACAAGGCCACAGAATTTAGTTAACAAGTCAAAATTACTTAGAGATCAATCATACATGCCCATGATATGCTGAGAGTATTTTTGCCTTTCTTTGCTTTAGTTTCATAGTTTTACTTTCTTTCCTTTTCCATAATTTCACTCTCTTTCCTTCAGTAAGTAACTAGAAATCCAGAAAGGGGAATGTTTTGAGGAAAAATGAAAAATAGTATTTATTTAACAACAGAACATCTTAGGAAAGTAAAAGGATTAAAATGGCACAGTATCAAAAAAGTGTTAAGAAATAAAATGGCACTGTATCAAAACCAGACAAAGCCATCACAATAAAAGAAAGCAACAAATAGTGCTATTGAACAGAGCTATTAAAGTTATGAACAAAATACTAGCAAACTTAATTCAGCAACATTTACAAATGATTATATACCACAACCAAGTGGGATTTATTTAAGGAGTGCAGGACTGTTTCAGTATATGAAAATTGATCAATGCAATACACTATGTTAATAGAATAAAGGACAAAAACAACATCTCAATAAATGTGGGTAAAGAAGTTTCCCTTTTTATCTTTCATCTTTTTATGATAAAAACAGCCAACAAACTAAGAATAAAAGGAAACTTCCTAATCCTGAAAAAGACATATACAAAAACCTACAACTAATATCATACTTAAAGGTGAAAGTGAAATTTTTCTTCTAAGATTAAGAACAAGACAAAGATATCTGATCTCTCCACATCTATTCAACATCGTACTGGAGGTTTTAACCAGGTAAGTGAGATGAGCGAAAGAAATAAAAGGCATTCAAATAGGAAAGGAAGAAGTAAAACTATTTTTATTTACAGATGATATATAGAAATCCCTAAAGATTTCACAAAAAAGTTATAGAAATTATAGTTCAGCAAGGTTTTAGGATACAAAATCAATACACAAAAATCGGTTGTGTTTTTAAACACCAGTAATGAACAATCTGAAAATTAAATTAATACAATTCCATTCACTATAGCGTCAGAAAGAGTAAAATACTAAGGAATACATTGACAAAAGAAGAGAAAGACACACACAGAAAACTACAAAACATTGTTGAAAGAAACTGAACAGGACCTGAATAAATGTAAAGACATTCCAAGTTCATGGATCAGAAGACTTACTACTGTTAAGATAGAAATTCACCTCCCATCATTAATGTTATTTATTCCATAGTAAAAATTAATGCTATCGCATTTTTAATTTTATCAATTTATTCTCAACCCCACCTCATACAAATTCTTTTTTTTTTTTTTAGATTATTTATTTGGGAAGGAGGAGAGGCAGAGGGAGAGAATATTAATCAGACTCCCTGCTGAGCGGGGACCCCCGCCCCCCCGTCCCCGCCGCCAACTCAGGGCTCAAACTCAGGACCCTGAGACCATGACCCGAGCTGAAATCAAGAGACAGATGCTTAATCAACTAAACCACCCAGGCGCCCCTCATATAAATTCTTAAAAGTACTGCCTCAGCATGAGTTTATACTCCAAATAATTCACATATATCAAACACCAACATATCTGCAATAATACCTGTATAGTGTACACATTGTCTGTACTCCCTTAGTACCTGGGGTTTACTCATTAAGAAATATTTACTTTCCACATTTTTTTACCTTCATCCTATACTCACCACCCAAAATCAGATGGCAATTCTTGAAGCAATCTATAGATTCAACACGTCTCTAACAATACCCCGTTTGTTTGGTTTGTCATTTTGTTTTTTTGCAAAAATTGATACGCAGAACCTCAAATTCATACAACAATGAAAAAGGACAAAGTTAGAGGACTTGTAATTCCTGACTTCAAAACTTACTATGAGGCTACATTAGTAAAGACTATGTGGTATTAATAAAAAGGATAGAAATGTAGATCAATGGAATAGAACTGAGGATCCAGAAATAAAACTATACATTTATGGCCAACTGATTATTTTACAAGATTGCCAAGACCGTCCTGTGGACAAGGAACAATCTTTTGAACAAATGATACTGGGATAACTCATAACCACATTCAGAAGAATAGACTTAGACACCTACTTCATACCATATACAAAAAAAAAACTAACTCATAAATGAATTATAGACTTAAATGTAAGAGGTAGAGCTATAAAACTTGTATAAAAAATAGGAGTGAATCTTTATAACTTTGGACTAGACACTGGTTTCTTACATATGACATGAAAAGCATAAGAAACTGAAGAAAAAGATAGGACTAGAACAATATTAAAAACTTTTGCAATTCAAAAGAAAAGGAAAAGAATGCACTGAATAGGAGAAAACATTTGCAAAACACATAACTTATAAAGAATTTGTATCCACAATGTGTAAGGAACTCACAACTAAGCGATAGAAATTAAATAATCCAATAAAAATATGCAAAGGATTTAGACTTAAGAAGACATTCAGATGGCCCAAAATCACATTAAATGATACTTAACATCAGTAGCCACCAGAAAAGGCAATCAAAACCACAATGAGAAACCTCTTCACCCACACCAAGATAGCAAAAATAAAAAAGATAGGTACCATCAAGTGTTGATGAAGATGTGGAGAAATTGGAACTCTCATACCTTGTCAGTGGGGTTGTAAAATTACATGATACTTAGAAAACAGTCTGGCAGCCCCTCAAAATGTTAAATAGATGTTACCATAAGGCTCAGCAATTCTACTCCTATGTTTATATCCAAAGAGACTTGAAAATATATGCCCTGGGGCACCTGGGTGGCTCAGAGGGTTACTCTGCCTTCAGCTCAGGTCATGGTGTCAGGGTCCTCAGATTGAGTCCCGCATTGGGCTCTCTGCTTAGTGGGGAGCCTGCTTCCCTCCCGCCCCCGCCTGCCTGTCTGCCTACTTGTGATCTCTCTCTGTGTGTCAAATAAATAAATAAAATCTTTAAAAAAAAATTCTGTCTTCGACTCAGGTCATGATCTCAGGATCCTTTTGAGCAATCTTCATACTTTTTTTCCAGAGTGGCTGCACCAGTTTGCATTCCCACTAACAGTGCATGAGTTCCCTGTTCCCCACAGCCTTGCCAATACTTGTTGCTTCTTGTGTTTAAAGCCATTCTGACAGGTGTGTGGTGATAACTCACTGTAGTCTCGATTTGCATTTCCCTGATGATCAGGGATGTTGAGTATCTTTTTCATGTGTCTGTTGGACATCTGTATGTCTTTTTGGGAAAAATGTCTATTCATATCTTCTGCCCATTTTTTTTTTAAATTTTATTTTTAATAACATATATTTTTATCCCCAGGGGTACAGGTCTGTGAATCGCCAGGTTTACACACTTCACAGCACTCACCATAGCACATACCCTCCCCAATGTCCATAATCCCACCCCCCCAACCCCCCTCCCCCCATTAACCCTCAGTTTGTTTTGTGAGATTAAGAGTCACTTATGGTTTGTCTCCCTCCCAATCCCATCTTGTTTCATTTACTCTTCTCCTACCCCCTTAACCCCCCATGTTGCATCTCCTCTCCCTCATATCAGGGAGATCATATGATAGTTGTCTTTCTCTGATTGACTTATTTCGCTAAGCATGATACCCTCTAGTTCCATCCACGTCTTCGCAAATGGCAAGATTTCATTTCTTTTGATGGCTGCATAGTATTCCATTGTGTATATATACCACATCTTCTTTATCCATTCGTCTGTTGATGGACATCTAGGTTCTTTCCATAGTTTGGCTATTGTAGACATTGCTGCTATAAACATTCGGGTGCACGTGCCCCTTCGGATCACTACGTTTGTATCTTTAGGGTAAATACCCAGCAGTGCAATTGCTGGGTCATAGGGTAGTTCTATTTTCAACATTTTGAGGAACCTCCATGCTGTTTTCCAGAGTGGTTGCACCAGCTTGCATTCCCACCAACAGTGTAGGAGGGTTCCCCTTTCTCCGCATCCTCGCCAGCATCTGTCATTTTTCTGCCCATTTTTTAAATTGGATTATTCATTTTGGGGGTCATTGAGTTTGATAAGTTCTTTATATATTTTGAATACTAACTCTTTATTAGATATGTCATTTGCAAATATCTTCTCGCATTCCATAGGTCGCCTTTTAGTTTTGTTGATTGTTCCCTTTGCTGTGCAGGAGCTTTTTATTTTGATGAAGTCACTATAGTTTATTTTTGCTTTTGTTTCCCTTGCCTCAGGAGATATATTTAGAAAGAAGTGGCTATAGCTGGTGTCAAAGAGGTTACTGCCTGTGTCTCCTTTAGGAGTTTGATGGTTTCCTGGCTCACATTTAGGTCTTTCCACAATTTTGAATTTATTCCTGTGTGTGGTCTAAGAAAGTGGTCCCATTTGGGGTGCCTGGGTGGCTGTTAGATAAGCATCTGCCTTCAGCTCAGGTCATGATCCCAGGGTCCTGGGATGGAGCTGCACATTGGGCTCCCTGCTCAGCAGGAAGTCTGCTTCTCCCTCTCTCACTCCCCCTGCTTGTGTTCCATCTCTCACTGTCTCTCCCTCTCTGTCAAATAAATAAATAAATAAATAAATAAATAAATAAATAAATAAATAAAATCTTTTTTAAAAAATTTAGAAAAAGGAAAGTGGCCCCATTTTATTCTTTTCCATGTAATTGTTCAGTTTTCCCAATACCATTTATTGAAGAGACAGTCTTTTTCCCATTGGATATTCTCTCCTGCTTTGTCAAAGATTAATTGACCATGTAGTTGTGGGTTCATTTCTGGATTTTCTATTCTCTTCCATTGATCTATGTGTTTATTTTTGTGCCAGTACAATACTGTTTTGATTACTACCACTTTGTGAAATAACTTGAAGTCTGAAATTGTGATGCCTCCAGCTTTGCTTTTCTTTTTCAACATTACTTTGGCTATTTGGGGTCTTTCCTAGTTCCATACAAATTTTAGGATTGTTTGTTCCAGATCTGTGAAACATGCTGTTGGTATTTTGATAGAGATTGCATGAAATGTGTAGATTGCTTTGGGTAGTATAGACATTTTAACAATATTTGTTCTTCCAATCTATGAGAATGGAATGTTTTTCCATTTCTTTGTTTGTCATCTTCAATTCTTTTTATCAGTGTTTTATAGTTTTCAGAGTACAGGCCTTTTACCACTTCAATTAGGTTTCTTCCTAGGTATCTTAATTTTAAATGGGATTGATTCCTCAGTTTCTCATTCTGTTGCTTCTTTATTGGCATATAGAAATGCAATAAATTTCTGTACATTGATTCTGTATCCTGCGACTTTACTGAATTCTGTTTCTTGGTGGAGTGTTTGGGTTTCTATATAGAGAATTATGTTGTCTGCATATAGTAAGAGTTTATTTCTTCCTTGATGATTTGGATGATCTTTCTTTCTTTTTTCTTCCTTCTTTCCTTCCTTTCTTTTCTTTTATTCCTTCCTTCCTTCCTTCCTTCCTTCCTTCTTTCCTTCCCTCCCACCCACCCCCTCCCCTCCCTCTCTCTCCCCTCCCTCCCTCTCTTTCTTTCTTTCTTTTGTCTGATTACTGATGCTAGGACTGCCAGTTCTATGGTAAATAACAGTGGTAAGAGTTTTAATAATATTCTCTATAATTGTTTGTATATCTGTGGTTTTGGTTGTTATTTCTCCTCTCTCATTTGGGATTTTATTTATTTGGGTCCTTTCTCTTTTTTCTTTTGGACAAGTCTAGTTAGAGGTTTATCAACTTTGTTGATCTTTTTAACCAACCAGCTCCTGGTTTCATTGATTTGTTTTATCGGGGTTTTTTTTTTTTTCCCAGTGTCTGTATTATTTATTTCTGTTCTTATCTTTATTGTTTCCCTTCTTCTGCTGGCTTTAGGTTCTGTTGTTCTTTTCTAGCTCCTTTAGGTGTAAGGTTAGGTTATATATTTGAGATTTTTCTTGCTTCTTGAGGTAGGCCTGTATTGCTATATATTTCCTTCTAAGGACCACATCTGCTACATCCAAAAGGGTCTGGATTGTGTTTTCATTTTCATTTGTTTCCATGTCTTTAAAATTTATTCTTTTAATTTCCTGTTTGAACCATTCATTGTTTGGTAGCATGTTGCTTAACCTCCATGTATTTGTGGTCTTTCCAAACTTTTTTCCTGTGGTTGACTTCTAGTTTCATAGTGTTTGGTCAGAAAAGGTGCATGATATGATTTTAATCTTTTTGTATTTATTGAGGCCTGTTTTGTGACTTAGTATGTGGTCTATTCTGGAAAATGTTCCATGTGCGCTTGAAAAGAATGTGTACTCTGCTGTTTTTGGATAGAATGTTCTAAATATCCATCTGGTCCAGTGTGTCATTCAAAACCTTGTTTCCTTGTTGATTTTCTGTTTAGGTGATCAATCCATTGATATAAGTGGGGTGTTAAAGTCCTCTACTATTATTGTGTTACTATCAATTAGTTCCTTCATTTTTGTTATTAATTGTTTTATATATTTGGATGCTCCCATGTTGGCTCCATAACTACTTAAAATTGTTATATCTTCTTGTTGGATTGTCTCCTTTATGATTTATAATGCCCTTCTTTGTCTCTTTTTGCAGTCTTTGTTTTAAAGTCTAGTCTTTCCATTATAAATATTGCTACTTTAGTTTTCTTTTGACCTCCATTTGTGTGATATTTCTCCACCCCCTCACTTTCAAATCTGCATGTGTCATTAGGTCTAAAATGAGTCTCTTATAGGGAACATATAGGTGAGCCTTTTCTTTTTTATCCATTCTGACACCCTACAACTTTTGATTGGAGTGTTTAGTCCATTTACATTCAGAGTAATTATTGATAGATATATATTTAGTGCCATTTTATTACTTGTTATTGTGTCTGGAGATGTTCTCTGATTCTTTCTCATCTCTGTCACTTTTGGTATCTTCTTTGCACTCAAAGTATACCCTTTAGTATTTCTTGCAAGGCTGGTTTAGTGGTCACAAATGTCTTTCATTTCGCTTGTCTGGGAAACTCTTTATCTCTCCTTCTATTCTGAATGATAGACTTACTGGATAGACTATTTTTGGCTGCAGAATTTTCCCATTCAGCACTTGGAATATATCATGCCACTCTTTTGCACAATCTCCAGCTGCCTTATGGGTCTTCCCTTGTATATTACTGTCTTCTTTCATCTTCCTGCTTTTAGGATTTTTTTCTTTATCACTTATATTTTACAAATTTAATTACAGTAAGTCTTGGTGTTGGCCTGCTTTTATTGAGGGATCTCTGTGCCTTCTAAATCTGGATGTCTGTTTCCTTCCCCAGATTAGGGAAGTTTTCAACTATTATTTCTTGAAATAAATTTTCTGCTCCCCTTTCTCTCTCTTTTTCTCCTGGGACTCCTACAATATGAATATTATTGCATTTAATGGAGTTGCTGTGTTCCCAGGTCTTCCTTGTGTTGCATAATTCTTCTTTCTCTCTTTTGTTCAGCTTCATTATTTTCCATTCTTTTGTCTTCTGGGTCACTAATACTTTCCTCTGCTTTATCCAGCCTGCTTTTTATTGTGTCAAACCTGTTTCTGGTCTCATTTATTGCATTCTTCATCTCTGACTGATTCTTTTTTAACTCTTTTATCTCTGTGGTAAGGGCTTCATTATTTAGCCAGTTATGTCTCCCGCTTCGGAAAATAATGGCTTTATGAAGAAGAGGCTCTGTAGTGCAGAGGGCCTGGTGCTTCAGGGAGTGCATGTGCTCTGGCATGTGCATGTCTCTAGCATGTGCTGCATGTGCTCTGCTGTTGTGTTCTGGCTGCTCCATCCCTCAGAGCAGTCATCTGCAAAGGTTTTCCTTGCCTGCTGTGGGCAGTATTTGGTCCCTGGCCTGAATGTGGTGAGTTTTAACCAGGTGTGCTTTGGTGTGGTTGTGAAATGAGACCTAACACCAACTCCACCAGAACTGAGGTTCTGCAGAACTCTCTTCCAGGAGAATGGCATGTTCCACTGGGCCTGAGGCAAGCTTGACTGAGAAGGGCAGTCTCACCAGAGCACAGAGGGGTGGAGCTGGATGTAAGCAAGTTAGGCATCCAGCATCAGTGCTGCACTGCTTCGCACAGGTGGCTCTATACTTATGCTGAAGGGTGGGGGAAAGAAATTGTGCCAGCCAGCTCCTTTGTTCCTGGAGATGTATCTCCATAAATGCTGTCTTCCAGGGTCATGCTCTGAGAAGAGTAAATAATCTCCCTTCTGTGTGTCCTAGGCATTTTTCAGATCACTGTTTCCACTCTGTCTGCCTCTGGGTTGTTTGCCTGCCTTCTCTCCAGGAATAATGCAGTATCCTTCTGGCTTTTTCCCATCCAAAACTGCTGAACTTTGAAACTCCAGGCTTTAGAGACATGGTGTGGGCAGGAACTGGTGCTGGTCTTTTGGGTGAGGGGTCCACTGTGCTAAGACTGATGCAAGCTTGACTGAGAAGGACAGTCCTGTCAGAGCACAGTGGGGTGGGGCTTGTTGTAAGCAAGTTAGGCAGCCCTGAGATACTGTGCTGCTTCCCCCAGGTGGCTCAGTATTTATACTGAGGGGTGGGGAGGGAAATAGTACCAGTGAGCTCCTTTGTTCTCAGAGAGTCATTTGTATGAATGCTGCCTGTTAGGAATGTACTCTGAGAAGCTTGAATAATCTCTCCCACTGCATGCCCCAGGTGATCTTCAGATCACTGTTTCCATGCTATCTGCCCCCCAGTTGTCTGCCTGCCTTCTCTACAGGAGCAGCACAGTACCCTGTGGGTTCTATCCCAGCCAAGCTCACTGATCTTTAAAACTCCAGGCTTTAAGCCCTGATGGTTGCAAGAACTCACAAAATTCAACCCCTCTCATTTTCCAAACCAATGGCTTTAGGGAAATGTTCTCCTTGTCCATTCCCTTGTGTGCTCTTCTCCCTCTCTCTCCCTCTGCCTTCTCTGCAACCACAGCTCCCTCCCCTCCACAACATCTGTGATCTGTTTCTCCCCTGAACCACACCTCTGCACTTCCTACCTTCTCTAGTGTGGCTTCTTTTCTCTCTTTAGTTGTGGAGTCTCTTCTGTCAGGCTTCAGGTTGATTTTGGGGGCATTTACGATGATTTGATAGTTATCTAGTTGTGTTCATGGGATAAGAGTCTAGGGTCCTCCTACTATGCTGCCATCTTCAAAATCTTCCCTGTTCTAGATATTTACTTATTTATTTATTCATTTATCTGCCTTTAACATGCTTTACTCATCATCTGTCTTGAACAATGGCTCTTGGCGGCCACTAGATGGAAGCCTAACAACATTCACATTTTCAAGTGCCTTTTTGGAAAAATCACTTGATTTGTTCAAGCTAGATTTGTGGCATGAACAAAGGCTGTCATTAGCTTTTAAAATCTGAATTCTCATCTGTATTTATTGCATAATTTCCCAGTGTAACTTATTGCTGTTGCTGTCAGTCATTGTGATCATCCAAGCCATAAGTCAGTCTAGGAATGGTACAGATTTGGAGACCCAAGATCGAGTGAGACTAGAATCTTACTAGTCACCTTTTCCATGTCACTCCAGGAACTCTGTTGTACTCTCTTTTCCCTTATGGTAGATTGTATTATTTACTCACAATTATTTCTTCCCTCCCTGTCTGTGACTACTTTCCTGACCCTTGATTTTGTGTGTCCGTTGTCATTTATTTTGGTTAATGCTATGTGAGAAGACATCTGGTTTCCCAGATTTGACTGAAAGATGTAAATGTGTTTGCATGTTTGGGCTTGGCCTCTTATGTTTTTTAGATCCACCATTTGAAGACCATATCTGGGGCATGTTGCAGGATGATGACACATGTACAGTGGACATGAACCCAACACAACTAAATTCAATCCATAGCCAAGCCTAGAAAATAGCATTTGAGTCCTGCAAAAGTGATCCTGTAGACCTGTGAATAAGATTTTGAATTTTCTTGTTAGATAGCTTTTCTGTAGCAAAATTACCTAAGAACTCCCCCAAATATAAGAGTTTCATACCTAGTTCTTTTACTAATGTGGCCCCCCTACATAGAAAGATAGCAGCCAGATTTTGATTACTCTCAGCTGTAAATAAATAATGGCTATTAGTCATTGCAAATTGGTGCCTGGTAAGTCAATTTTCAGGTTCTAATTCACTTCAGTAAATGCTTTAATAAGAACATTGTCAAAGAACCAAAGTTTAACTTTATGTAGTTTCCAAGACCCAATTACCATGAAAACTGGTAAGTTTCAAGAAGCACCATAATCCTTTTTATATGTGCAAAGAAAAAATACCTCTTTAAGTGCAAGTTATTTGGCTTTAGTTTCATACAAGGTGTGTTAATTAGTTTCCTTTATAAAGCAGCATGTAGTAGACAGAATAATGACTTCCCAAGGATATTTACACCCCAATCCCTGGAATTTGTGAATATGTCACTTACATGACAAAAGGGATTTTGCATATATGATCAAATTAAGACCTTTAAAATAGGGAGATTAGATGAATTATATGGGTGGGACAAATATAATCACATGAGTCCTTAAAAAGGAAGAAATTTGCCCAGTTATGGTCAGAGAAAGATATACTGTGGAAGAATAGTCATAGATAGAGATGGAGCACTGCTGACATTGAAGACTGAGGAAGAAGCCTCCAAGCCATGGAATGTGGGCAGCTTCTAGAATCTGGAAAAGGCAAAGAAATAGATTTTACCCTGAAGACTCCAGAAGGAATTAAGCCCTGCCTACACATTGATTTAACCCATTATGACCTGTGTCAGACTTCTGACCTACAAAACTGACCAATACAGAAGTTTGCATAATATACAATGTTATATTAGTTTCAGCGGTATCACATGTTGATTCAACAATTCCATACTCTGCTCACCACGATAAGTGTAATCACCAATATTGTAATACAACGTTATGACAATATTAATGACTATTTTCCCTATAGTGTGCTTTTCATGTTCCATGACTTATTTATTTTATAACTGGAAGTTTATACCTATTAATCCCCTTCATCTATTTCACCCATCCCCCCCACTCAGCTCCCCTCTGGCAACCACTAGTTTATTCTCTGTATTTCAGAGTCTGTTTTGTTTTTTAGATTCCACATATAAGTGAAATCACATAGTATTTGTCTTTCTCACTTAGCATAATACCCTCTTATTGTCCACCCATGTTATCACAAATGGCAAGGTATTTTTTTTTATGGCTGAGTAATATTCTAGTGTGTATATACACCACATTTTTTTTTTTTACACCACATCTTCTTCATCCATTCATCTATCAGTAGACACTGTGGTTGCTTCCTTATCTTGGATATTGTAAATAATGCTGCAGTAAACATAGAAATGTATATATCTTTTTGAATTAGTGGTTTTTTTCTCTTTGTGGAAGTACTGGATCATATGGTAAGAAATTTTTGTTGTTTTAAGCCACAAATTTTCTTTTAATTTGTTACATCATTACTAAATAACTAATACATACAGCAAACTTCCTCTCAAAAGGGTAGTTTTTAAAGTACTAAGAGTTTCTTAAGAGGCATTCATCTTTAAATCTCTATATTATAGAAAATGGCTAGATGAACTAACTCTCTCCTGTACTGAGGATTTTTTAAAAGATTTTATTTATTTATTTGACAGAGATCACAAATAGGCAGAGAGGCAGGCAGAGAGAGAGGAGGAAGCAGGCTCCCCGCTGAGCAAAGAGCCTGAAGTGGGGCTCCATCCCAGGACCGTGAGATCATGACCTGAGCTGAAAGCAGAGGTTTAACCCACTGAGCCACCCAGGCACCCCTGTACTGAGGATTTTTTATGTGAACTTTTTTATTTTAAATATTTTCTAAACGTAAAAAGCATATTAAAAACGTTTATGGTTGTCTTTTATGTTATCTGTCTCTGGCTTTGAATACCATTTCTGCAATTAGCAGTGATTCTTAATTTTTTAAAGATTTTGTCATTTGTGAATTTGTTCAATAAAATTTATATGTAACCTTAAAATCTATACTTGTGGTACTTTGATAGGCATTCACAGATGCAGAGAGGCAAAAATACTTGAGGTTCTCAAATTCACATGCCCACTCTGCCTTCTTTTTTTTAAGTGTATAAAATGAATTTATTATAAAATCAGTCGATGGGAATAAAAAGTCTCTTCTGACCAATACAAAGAAATAAAAGCAGGTGTTACATATGTCAGTTGCATTCCTCAATATCCACTACAGAATTCTGTTTATTTATTTGTTTGTTTGTTTAAATATAGCTCACACACCGTGTTATATTAGTTTCAGGTGTATCATTTAGTGATTTGACAAATTTGTGCATTATGTATGTTCGCCACAAGTGTAGCTATCATCTGTCCTGTTATATCACTATCACAACATCACTGATTGTATTCCTCATGCTCTGCCTTTTGTTCCCCTGACTTATTCATTCCGTATCTGGAGTCCTGTATCTCCCACTCCCTTTCACCCATTTTGCCCAAACCAAACACCCCTCCCCTCTGGCAACTATCAGTTTTTTCTCTGTATTTATAGTTCTGATTCTGCTTTTTTTTTACATACCACTGAAGATTTTATTTTTAATTTAATTTAATTTATATTCAATTAATTAACATATCGTGTATTATTAGTTTCAGAGGTGGAGTTCAATGATTCATCAGTTGTGTATAACTCCCAGCGCTCATTACATCATGTGCCCTCCTTAATGTCCATCACCCAGTTACCCCATCCTCACACCCCTACCCCCTCCAGCAACCCTCAGTTTGTTTCCTATGGTTAAGAATCTCTTTTGGTTTGTCTCTCTCTCTGATTTCTTCTTGTTTTATTATTCATTTTAAGATTCTATTTATGAATGGAATCATATGGTATTTGAGTTAGTGTTTTTGTTCTCCCTGGGTAAACACTGAACAGTGGAATTATTCAATCATATAGTATTTCTATTTTTAATTTTCTGAGGAACCTCCATACTATTTTCCAAGTGGCTGTACCAGTTTACATCCCATCAACAGTATGTGAGGGTTCCTTTTTCTTCTCCACATCCTCACCACTTGTTTCTTGTTTTCTTGATTTTTAACCATTCTAACAGGCATGAGGTGATATCTTTTTGTAGTTTTTTTATTTCAAATTTTCATTTGAATTCTAGTTAGTTAACACATATGGTAAAATTGGTTTCAGGACTAGAATCAAATGATTCATCACTTACAACACCCAGTGCTCATCACAATGAGTGCCCTCCTTAATGCCCATCACTCATTTAGCACATCCCTCACCCACTTCCCTCCAAAAACCCTCAGTTTGATCTCTATTGTAGAGTCTCTTATGGTTTGTTTCCCTCCCTCTCTTTTTTTCCCTTCCCCTATATTCAGCTGTTTTGTTTCTTAAATTCCATGTATGAGTGAAATTATATGGTATTTGTGTTTCTCTGACTTATTTTGCTTAGCGTAATACACCTAGCTCCATCCATGTCATTGCAAATGGCAAGATTTCATTGTTTTTGATGGCTGAGTAATATTCCATCATATATTCCATACACACACACACACACACACACACACACATTATATATATACCATTCCTCCTTTATCTATTCCTCAGTTAATAGACATTTAGGCTCTTTCCATAATCTGTCTATTGTGGATTAGAGCTGCTATAAATATCAGGGTGCATGTGCCCCTTCAAATCACCAGTTTTGTATCCTTTGGGTAAATGCCTAGAAGTGCAATTGCTGGGTCATAGGGTAGTTCTATTTTGATCTTTTTGAGGAACCTCCATACTGTTTTCCAGAGTGGCTGCACCAGCTTGCATTCCCACCAACAGTGTGTAAGAGGCTTCCACCTTCTTCACATCCTTGCCAATGTCTGTTGTTTCCTGTATTGTTAATTTTAGCCATTCTGACATGTGAGATGGTATCTCATTATGATTTTGATTTGTATTTCCCTGATGATGAGTGATGTTGAGCATCTTTTCATGTATCTGTTAGCATTGTATGTCTTCTTTGGAAAAATATTTAGGTCCTCTGCTCATTTTTTAATCGGATTTTTTTGTTGTTGTTCAGTTGTACAACTTCTTTATATATTTTGAGTATTAACCTCTTAATGGAAATATCGCTTGCAAATACCTTCTCCCATTCAGGAGGTTGTCTTTTTTTAATAGATTATTTCCTTTGCTGTGAAAAAACTTATTTCACAGCTTAATTTTGCTTTTGTTTCCCTTGCCTTAGGAGATGCATCTAGAAAAAATGTCGCTATGGCTGATGTCAAAGAAATTACTACCTGTATTCTCTTCTAGGATTTTTAAGGTTTTAGGTCTCACATTTAGGTCATTCATCCATTTTGAATTTAGTTCTGTGCATGATCTTCAAAAGTAGTCCAGTTTCATTCTTTTACATGTAGCCATTCAGTTTTCCCAGCACCATTTATTGAAAACACTGTCTTTCCCCCATTGTATATTCTTCTTTCTTCCCCTATAATGTGAATGTTCTTTAAGAGAACTCTTAATCCTCATTTTAAAAAATTCTTTCTTATTTTTGCTCTTCAGCTTGTGTGCTTTTCATTCCCCTCTCTTCTTTTAGCGTGCTGACCCATGCTTCTGTATCCTCTAATCTACTATGGATTCTCTCTAGTGTGTTTTTCTTTTTCAGTTATTTTATTCTTCAACTCTGATTGGCTCTTTTTAATATTTTCTATCACTTTATTAGAGGTCTCCGATTTCTTCCATTCTTTCCTCCAGCTTGGTGAGTATCTTTATGATCACTACTTTAAATTCCTTATCAGGAATTTTGATATTGCTTATCTGTTTCACTTTTTGCTTATTTCTGTTTCACTAATTTTTTTTCTGGGTTTTTTTTTTCTCTTGTTCTTTCTTTGGAGCATATTTCTCTGTCTCCCCATTTTGCTTGATTTTCTGTGATGGTTTCTATGGATTTGGTGGGAAGGCTACTTCTAAAGTTGGAATGGTCTTGCGTATGGTGTCCCCCATGCAGATGGTGTGATATTGGTGACTTTTGCTGGCTAGCAGGAGCTGTGGCAGTTTATGTTAGTTACTCTTTTAAACCCTGGCTTTTTACAGAGAGAATGAGGAAAGAGCAATAATAAAAGAAAAAAGAAAAGAAAATAATAAAAGGTGTAAAGGAAAAAAACGAAAAAAGCGAGAAAAAAAACAAAATAAAAAAATAAAAAACAAAATAAAATAAGACGAATTTTTAAAAGTAAAAAAAAAAATGAAATTAAAAAGTAAAAACTAGGGGTGCCTGGGTGGCTCAGTGGGTTAAAGCCTTTGCCTTTGGCTCGGATCATGGTCCCGAGCTCCTGGGATCGAGCCCTGCATCGGGCTCTCTGCTCCGCAGGGAGCCTGCTCCCCCCCCCCCCCCCCCCCCCCCCCCCCCCCCCGATGGCCCCGGTTCTCAAAAAAAAAAAAAAATCTTTAAAAAAAAAAAAAAAGGTAAAAACTCTCTCTCTCTCTCTCTCTCTCACACACACACACACACACACTATCACAGCTTGTTTTCTTTGCCCTAGCACCACAGTGCTATTGGTGTGGGCTTGAGGAGCTTGGGCTCACTGAGGTCACAGGCTCACTGTGAGCCAGAACCTCTCTGGTCTGAGCTTTCGAAGGGATGGGAGAGAGAACCTTCCTGCACTTCTTCAGCCCTTTTAAACTACAGCTTATTTCTGTGTCCCAGCAGGTCTAGAGCAGGTGTGGACTTGTGGACCCTCAGATCACTGAAGTTAGCAAGTTCACCTAGATGACTAGCATGGTCCTTTATGGTATCTGGACTGTGTTCTGGTCTAGATATTTCAGGTGAGGTGGGAATGTAAGCTGTGTGGTTCTCCAGTCCCTCTGACTAGAGAGCTTTCCCATAGCTCCTCCACCGCTTGGCAGAGTTTTAGCATTGTTTTTTTTATATACTCGTGGCCCCTTTAAACTGAAGGTTTTCCTCTGTGCCTTAGGACAGGGATCTGTTCCTGGTCCCTCAGTACTATCCCCACTGCCATTCACAGTGTTGGGGGTTGGGGTTATCTTTGTTACCATTTCTTCATTTCTCTTGCTATGCTCTTGCCATTCTCTTTGTCTTTGGTTGCTCAGTCACCCTCAATTCTTCTTCAGGAGGAATAGTTCTGTAGGTATCACTTGATGTGCCTGTGGAGAAGGTGAATTCAGGGTCTTCCTGTGTCACCATCTTGAACCAGAACCCCCACTCTGCCTTCTTGACTTAGCTTTCATAATGGGACAAGTGTTCTAGTCATGGTCTATTTTGTACAGTTTTTTTGTCCCCTTTTGTGTTTTGTTTTTGTTTTTGTTTTTTTTTTGGTGATTTAGCTATTTTAAGTGGCCCCTGCGTGTAGTGCTGAAGGACTGCGAATGTTCTTAAGTTCAAGAAGGCTGTGATGTGCCTTACAGAGAATACATGTGGTAGAGAAACTTCTTCAGAAATGAGTTATAGTGCTATTAGCTGTGAGTCTCCTCAGGAGACTGGCCCCAGTGAGCCCTGGTTAATAGAGGTGACCAGGGAGCCAGTCCCAGTGCTGTGACCAGATAATAAATGAAAGATGTGATGAGTCCTTACCAGACTAATTTATTTCCTGCATTTTTGCTAAGCTTCACAATCCTATGAGATAGGAATTGCTTCTTTATAATTTTCTAGCATGAGGAAACGGAAATCCGGATTATAAATTATTTGCCCAAGATGACATGAACATTGAATAAAGTTAGATCCGACTCTCAACTGTACCCCCTAGTGACCTCAATCATCTCTCTAATAAATGGAGTATAAACAGGACACTGGGCCATGTACTTTCTTCAGGCCTCTCCCAGCTTAAGTAATGTGAGAACAGAAAGGTACAGACACAACCAGGAAAAAGCTGTTGTGATTCCATAGTAGCACAGTAACACCACCTGCCCCCTGCCCCAGCTTTCTTGGGACTTTCCTAACCTTTGGCAAGGCCAGTTTTCTCTTATTCAGCTACATGGAATAGTCTTTCCTTGCTCAGTTTCTACTAGAAAATTAGTTTAAAGTTTTAAAAATAATGAAGGACTGTAGTTTGAGAATGAACAATGCTTTTCCTCAGTGGGCTGCCAAGCCTCTAGTCATGGATTGGACAAGGGTAATTAGGTTTTGCAGACTCTCCTCTCATGTGCTGGTTAGAACATCACACTTTTTTGTTATTTTTTTTTAAGATTTTATTTTATTTATTTGACAGAGACAGACACAGAGAGAGAGGGAACACAGGCAGGGGGAGTGGGAGAGGGAGAAGCAGGCCTCCTGCCGAGCAGAGAGCCTGATGCGGAGCTCCGTCCCAGGACCCTGGGATCATGACCTGAGCCGAAGGCAGACGCTTAACTACTGAGCCACCCAGGCGCCCCCTTTTTTGTTATTCTTGATTTCAATATTGTGCTTCTGTTTTATAGGTGGCATTTCCACATATGAAGGTCTTTCATCCTTCATTTGGAAAGATCAATATTTCATTGTCAGGATAAAAAAGATATTTAGATCTCTTTTCCTTGTAGAGCTCAAACTAGTTTTCTAGAAAGTTATTCAGCCCCTCTTTCCCAACCTGTTTTTCCTTGGTCAATTCAACTAATAACCATTGCTATTTGTGTATGCTGATTTTCAAGAAAAATGTAATTTTGTGTGGTCTTGACAATATTTCCTTCCCTCTTTCCCCTCTAAATGGTTTAGTACACATAATAGGTCTCAAATAATTGCCTAATGGTTATACCTACTGCTTGGATTAAGTAAACTAACACTTCAAATGTGGCTCCTGAGTGCCCACTGCCATTTTTTAGTCTAGGAGTGAGAAGTGGGGTGATAAAGCTAAAAAAAAAAAAAAAGAAAAATTATAGCCTGCTTTCAGCATTTTCTAGCCCCCAATAGACTTAAACTCAATTCTTGCAGAAATGAGCTCAAAGAGCCATGGGGGATCATTACTGGTCCTTAATACTCTCCTGACAGTTATTTTATGATTGAGTGCATGTGGTTCAAATACCTAATAACCCAGTTGTACTTTTTATTCTAGAAGGAGTTCAAATGCTTCCTCTGTTGCATGTGGCCAGAGACTGTGACTTTCTCATGGAAAGTTCTAGACTAGGAATGACTCCGTTGACCTCTTACTACTTAATGTAATGATCAGTTTGACCCAAGGAGGACTGTGGAAGAATCACTATAGGAGAAAGGTGAATACCAAAAATCTTGTTGGTAAGGGCTGCCCTACGTGAAGGTGCCGCATCTTATTTTACATCCTCTAAGGCAGAGTTTGCTTGCAAATAAATGACTGAAGGAATAGGATTATCCTCTAAGGAAATAAGTATGCAGTATGATTTTTTTATGATGTTTTGAGAAGAGAAATATTTCTATTTTATTGTTTCTTAAGTTATATAGGACAATAGTCCTAATCTTTGAGTTGTAGACCTTGGAAGAGCTTTGTCTGAGGGCTGAATAATGGCTCACAATGGACTTCTGTTTTCATAAGTATGTAAATACTCTTGTGATTAAGAAAATACAAATTTATTTAAAAATCTGTTGCTGGCAACTGCCCATATGCCTACCCTGGAGTCACCTGAAGATAGTTCCTGTGCTCTCTGCCAGAGAGTTCTCTCTGTCCCCAGGAGTGAGCTCAGTTCATGGATGGCAGATCAGAAAGGCTGGAGAGTTAAGGCCCATAGGAACTACCCTCATACAAGGAGGAACAGTAGTTGGTGCATAAATACTCCAGGTTCGTTCTCATGGAAGGGATAATTCTGAGGTGCATGGTTCATAGTATCTCTGAGACTCCTCATTGGGATTGAGTCCCAGTCATCTACAGTGGCAACCTGCCCATGAACTTATTCTATTGGATTCTTTCCTTTCCCTGCCTTACTTCCTCATTCCCTATTATGTGTTTTGGTGTTATCTCCAAAACAAACGACTTGCAGTCCAATCTTTGTTTCAAGGGTATACTTGAGGGAACCCTAAGACGAAACCTTATTCATTACTAGGAAATTTTCCTTATTATGGGCCTTCTTATATAGGTATGACAAACATTACTCTTTATTCTCTGTGTGTGGCTAGGGAATGGATATGAATCTTGTTTTAGTGTAAAAGGAGTCGTTAAACACAGTAAAATTAGGAGTATGGACTCAAAGAAAATTGACTATTTGGTCCTCATGAGTGTTCTTACAACTAAAACTTTTTTGGGCATGATGTTTAGCAATACCTGGATACCTCTGCTACTAACCCTAAGTAACCTTGTTCCCGCTCTTCCTCTTCCTTATTATTTGGTTATGCATTTTTAACAGCCCTCTAACATACAACCCTCAAATATACATGAGTGCTAGCCAATTACATTTTTTTTCAGAAAGAGAAAGACATATATAACTACCTATACCATAAATGCCATGAAGGTAGGGTCACCATTCTTTCAACAACATGCAGGTCATGACACACAGTAGCAGCTCAATAAATACTGGATTTTAAAAAATGAATGATTGAACAAGTCAACAAACCAATTGACTAATGAATGAAATCATATGCTTTAGACTTGATGTTGGTCTGATCAAGGCAGTATCTCTCTCAAAATGTAAGCTTCCACACGTCATAGCACCCAACAGAAATCCACAGTGATTTATGTTTCTTCTTCTCCCCGTGTCCCCACAAGGTTGCATCGCCCTTGATGGGTTAAGGTGATCACACCACTTGGGGATGTTTCTATAGAATACAGAAAAGGCACCCCCCTGGGGCTGCAGCTGGGTGCAGAGTGAATTTGTGCACACTGATTTTTTTCCCCCACATATATTTCCTTGTTCAATTTTGATTACAGACTTCAAATAGGACATTAGCCATACTGGAAACATCTTCAGTAACAGCAATTTGTATAATTGAGGGGCTGGAGAACTCTACTGAGTAGATTTTCTAAGTAAGAACTCTTCAGTCTTCAAAGACAGATCCTAATATGAGTGCAAGATTGAAGCTTATAAAATCTGAGTGAATACAGAGAAAATTAATTTACGCCTTGTTTGTTTTTCAAATTCTGGAGTGAAGAGTCACCCTTTAGAACTTGGAAAAGATAGTTTAGTTCCAATTAAAGGCAGCAATGCATACTTTACCTAGTAGACAGTAAATGTGAAAGACATGTTTTCTGGGTGGGAATACTTTAATACTTTAATAAAGTATTAGATGAACTCAAGGGTGGAGATTACTAAGACAAGTAAGGGAGGCTTCAGGCATGACTGGGCTTTTAAAGTCAACAAAGAGAGAAAAGTACCAAATAGTGTCAAACTTCAATTTGGTACCATTAATATCATCTGGAATACTGGTTAGATAGTGTGTGGTATTTCATGTTATGTTGCTGTGTCCTGAAGAAAGTGATTAATAATATAGACCTTTTTGCAAATGTGATAAAAGGTTATAGACAGTGTGTAGAGAATGAGATAATAAAGGGCATGTGTGAAAGTAGCTATAAGTCTGTGGGCATGCATGCTGGAAATAAGTCACATTATTGGATCATATACCAAACCCATTGTATTAACTGCCCTGACTCTCTTCAATTATGACCATCTAATTGCACCATAGAATTCAAATTTCTGGGTCGGGGTTGTGCAGGAAAATGTCACATGACCACATCTGCTGGGGGAGACAAAGCGGGGGAGAAAATGGTGGTGATGGTGATTGAGGACCCTGAGCTATACTGTCTCTGAGGAGAGAATACATCTTTACATGGGAGAAAAGCTGCTTAGGGTCTGAAGTCACGTTCACATTAATCAGTTGGATCCTTTAAATTTGTTTATAGTTTAGAAATAAAATATACTTCTAAGACTCTTCCATGAGGAGACAAGTTTCAAATCATGTTTCCAAATTCAATGCTAACCTCTTTAGTCAATGGTGCTGAATAAAATGGTTGCTTTGTAAAACTGGGAAATGGTTTAAGTGGCCGTGATCTACATACTACATTTTTTTAAAAATTTTAACTTAATTTTATTTATTTGTCAGAGAGAGAGAGAGAAAGCACAAGCAGGTAAAGTGGCAGGCAAAGAGAGAGACTGAGCACACAGGCAGGGGGTAGTGGCAGAGGGAGAGGGAGAAACAGGCTCCCTGCTGAGCAAGGAGCCCAGTGTGGAGTGGATCCCAGGACCCTAGGATCATGACCTGAGCTGAAGGCAGAGGCTTAACCGACTGAGCCACCCAGGTGTCCCTACATTTGTTATTTAAGGTAATAACTTGTAAAGTTACTTTTTTAAAAAAAATTATTTTATTTATTTATTTGACAGAGATCACAAGTAGGCAGAGAGGCAGGCAGAGAGAGAAGAGGAAGCAGGCTCCCCATGGAGCAGAGAGCCCGATGTGGGGCTCCATCCCAGGACCCTGGGATCACGACCCAAGCCAAAGGCAGAGGCTTTAACCCACTGAGCCACCCAGGCGCCCCAGTAAAGTTATATTTTTAAGTGGGAAATCAAATCATTACCTCTCATCTGCTTTTGAAGTCTCAATTGCCAAAGGGAATTGTTTGGAATAAAGTTAATTTTGGAAGTTACATTTAAATCACTTCTCATATTGTCAATCAACAATTCCCCCCAAAAGCATAACCATATGTTTCTTATACATAAAAACAAAAGTACATACTTTCCCATTTTCTTCAAATCTCTAAGGTAGTTTTTGTATGCAATGAAAGATTTATGCATTGTTGTTTCTGTCAGGAGTAGAAAAATTTTCTCAAGATTCAGTGATCCAACAATGGTGGTATATAAATATTGAAAAAAGTTACCAGGGAAAGTTCTGGAATATACTATAAAAATGGTGTAAATACTAGAAACTCATTTCTTATAAGAGTATAAATGTTAGGGAGAACTAACTAGATTTTATTCTCAGGTTATTTTGCTTATTATAAATAAGATTTATGACCCTTAAATAGTACCATATACTAAGCTTAACAATAAATATAAACAACTAAATTTGTTTTTGTAATACTTTGTGATAACATTATCCTTGTATGAAATAATATGCTTTGTTCCAGCTATATGTGCTGTGGGGGGCATGAATTATCTTTTGGTTATGGTCAATTTCAATTGTATATAAAAATAGACAGAATATTACCATAAATTCCCTTGTTCCTGTCTTCCACCTTCAACAATTATTAATTCATGACAATATTTCTCCCCTTCCTCTCTTATTTTGAAGAAACTGTAAGATTTTATCTCTTTTTACCCATAAATATTTCAGTATGTATCTCTAAAATTGAGAACTCTTTGTTAAGTAATACCATAGTATCCTTAAATGTACTTTTAAATTTTTGTATTTATAAATGGAAAGGCAAACTGATCCCTTTCAAAGATGAAAACTTTGCTGTCTTAGAAAGAGTGCATCAAAATGGCAGTTACATGAGAAACAGCTCTAAAGAATGATGCACTGTAGTCTGCAAAAGGTCATGAGCTATGCTTTCCTCTTCTGATTGGAGAAATACAATTTCAGAGTTCATACCAGTAAATATGGAGGTAATGAAGCACCTGCTCAAGTTTTTTTTTTGTTTTTTTTCTTTTTTTTTTTTTTGTTATTTTTTTTTCTGTGTTAAAAAAAAAGAATAATTTGTAGGTCGCCTTTGTAAATGTATTTTTAAAAGATTTTATTTATTTATCTTAGAGAGTATCTTGCAATACTGGTCCAGTCATAAATATATTCTGGGAAGACTGGTTCTTAAGAGTTTCATTATTTCCAGCCCAAGTACACAAGAGCTATATAAAAAGTGTCACTTAACATCATGTGTTTGTGAAAAAAAAAAAAAAAACAAAACAAAGCACAGCTGACCCTTGAACAACATGGGAGTTAGGAGCACTAACCCTCTGCATAGTTAAAAATCCACATATAACTTTGGACTCTGCAAAAACTTAACTGCTGATAGCCTACTGTTGACCAGAAGCCTTGCTGAAAATATAGTCAATTAACACATATTTTGTATGTTATACATTTTATATATTATATTTTTAAAGTAAGCTAGAGAAAAAATGTTAAGAAAATTATGAGAGAAAATATATTTCCTGGGGCGCCTGGGTGGCCCTTTGGGTTAAGCCTCTGCCTTTGGTTCAGGTCATGATCTCAGGGTCCTGGGATCGAGCCCCGCATCGGGCTCTCTGCTCAGCAGGGAGCCTGCTTGCCCCTCCCCCTCTGCCTGTCTCTCTGCTTACTTGTGATCTCTCTGTCTGTCAAATAAATAAATAAAATCTTCCCCCAAAAAAGAGAAAATATATTTCTAGTACTATATGTATTTATCCATACCATAAGATTATGTTGTCTGTTACAAGATGAATCATTTTTGTCAGTACTTGCATCAACATTGTCTTATATGATACAAAACACTGTAGATGCTATTCATATTATTAGTACTGGACATCAAACATGAAAAGATAATGTGAAAAAGAAATATTTATGGGTATAACACATTCATATATTGATAATGAAGCAGCAAAACAATTGCTTTATGATAGCCTAGCAAAATTGATATGGATTGCTTCACAGTAGCCTAGCCTATACACTAATGAATGAATCATTATAAAATTTTATGGCATACAGTATTATAATAATATTCATAATAAAATGTTGAAAACATCATCACATTTAAAAAAACTACCTGTGATGATAGGCTGATACACAGTTTCTCCAATTATGAGGGGATGCATACTGTATGATAATAGAATTCTTTGAAAGCAAAGTTAGAAAATGAAAAACATACACATTATTATTTTTATATTAAATACCACTCACCTTATGCCTATGAAAGGATAGGTTATCCACTTCCAAGATTTGCACACGATGTTCTACATGATGGATACTTAAGCAATGATGATGACAAAAAAATCTCATCTATTTCTTGGCATACAGTTATTAGAAGACACACACCTACACAACAGGTACATTCATTAACTGTACAGCATGACGATTATTTACTATTTGTTAAGTACCAGCAGATCATCATAAAGGTCTTCATCCTTGTCTCTCTGTGTTGAGTGGGCTGAGGAGGAAGAGGAAGAGGAGGGGTTGGTCTTGCTGTCTCCGGGGTGGCAGAGATGGAGGAGGTAGAAGGGAAGGAAAGAGCAACAGGCCCATGGGTGTAACTTTCCAGAAATACATTGTAATTTCTGTCTGATTTTTTAAAAAGATTTTATTTATTTATTTGACAGACAGAGATCACAAGTAGGCAGAGAGGCAGGCAGAGAGAGAGGGGGGAAGCAGGCTGCCTGCTGAGCAGAGAGCCGGATGCAATGCGAGGCTCCATCCCAGGACCCTGGGATCACAACCTGAAGCAGAGGCTTAACCCACTGAGCCACCCAGGCGCCCCTGTGTGACTTTTTTGATTTCTCTTAAAATGTTTCTGTATGGTACCAATCCTTCATTCACTCTTTAGTCATTTTGCTTTACAAAACCAGTGTCTGTATCATTTGATAAAATAAAGGAAATTTTCAACTTTTAATATTTGTTGGCCCTGCTCATGGGCTCTTAGGGGAGCTATGCTTTAACATTTACCACGGTCAGAATGACTAGGCAAAACCTCAGTGCATGGGATGTCTTTCTGCCCCAAGCACAACATTGTACATCTGCTTTGTTGTCAAATGACCTAAAAAAGAACATCCCAAACTTAAAAATAAGTAAGACCTCCCTGGTTCCCACGACAGTGACATCATACGGACCTGCTCATACTAAAAGCTTAGTCTATAACTTTCTGCAATATCTTTTGTCATGATGATTTGTAACTTTTTATGTAAAAAAAGTAAATAACCCTACATCGGATATGCCTTCCCCAAAGTGCTCTTTTCTTTGTGAAGATTGTGTATCTTGGGCAGCTGTCCTAACCTGGGCTTGAGTAAAACTCACTTTCTTCCTTTTACAGATTCTAAAAGGTTTATTCATTCTGTGCTGACACATAGAAGGGTCTGTGTTGTAGAAGAAGTCAAAAGCAGTCTTGAATAATTGAAACCCTTCTGCCAGGCTGTCTAATATCCATTTGTTTTCTGGCACCACTACCTCTACATTTTCTTTCTCATCGTCTGGCACTGGTTAGGAAGCACTCATCTCCATCAGGTCATCTTCTGTTCGTTCCTCTGGTGTGATGTCTGTTAGGTCTTGGATTTGTCCAAGATCTATACCTTGAAACCCTTTTCTACCCACCTTTTTTTTCCCCACAGCCACAGTCTCTTTCAGGATTTCCCTGACTGGCTCTGTAGCAATCCTGGGAAGTCATGGAAAACATCTGGACACAGTTTTCTCCAGCAGGAATATATTGTTCTGGGCTTAATGGCTTTCATGATTTTCCTATAACAATGATGGCATCTTCAATGGTGTAATCCTTCCATACTTTCATGATGTTTTCTATTGGGGTTCTTTTCCATAGCATTGACAATCCTTCCCATAGAATATGTGTGTAATGAGCCTCTAGTGTCCTTGTGACCCTCATCTAGAGGTTGAATTAGAGACATTGTGTTTGGGGACAAGTAGATCACTTTGACCCCATTGATGTTGAACTCATGGGGTTCTGGGTAGCCAGGAGCACTGCCCAGTATTAAAAGAACTTCAGAGACAAGCACCAATGGAACCAATCCAGAAAAAGGCTTCTCATTGTCCAGGTCTTCATGTGGTACAACTAGAAAACTAGCAGCCAGTGTTTATCTTTCCCTTCAAGTCTTGGGATTAGCAGCTTTATAAATAAAGACAGTCCTGATCATAAACCTAACCTCATTTGCACAAAACAGTAGTTAACTTATCCCTTCCTTCCTTAAATCCTGGTGCTCTTTTCTTTTCCTTCCTAATAAACCTCCTTTGTGGCATTTTTTTTTCTCACAATAGAGCAGTTTCATCTGCTTAAAAACCTGTTCAGGCAGATATCCTTTCTCCTCAATGATTTTCTTAGAGGTGTCTGGGAATTCATCTTATGCCTCTTTGTCAGCAGAAGCTGCATCTCCCCTTATCTTGACATTTTTTTAAGCCAAAGCTCTTTCTAAAATTATCAAACCATCCTTCACTAGCATTAAATTCTCCAGCTTTAAATCCTTTGCCTTCCTTTTGCTTTAAGTTGTCAAATATGAATAAATGTCATATAATGATTTGCTTTTTCTCAAATCATATTAGAATCTATAGGATGCCTTTCGTATAGCAACCCTGTACCTACATAAAAGTCATGCTTTCAGTACAAGATAAAAAGATATTTTGCAAAAAGTGCAAGGTTTTCATACGTGCTGGCATTGCTGCAGTCATGGCTTCACGAATTTCCTTTTCTATTTTTACAATGATCTTTATACTGGATGCATTTATCTTGAAATGGTGGGTACCTGCAGGAGCAGACCTCAATCAATAGTACATATCAAGCAATTCAAGTTTTTCTTGTGATGTCATGGCTTTTCTCTGCTTCTTGGGAGCACTTCCAGCATCACATGGTACTATTCAAGGTTTGAGGTATTACACACAACATGAGAAACACAAGAGATCACTTCTTGCTGTGGTACACAATTTACTGGAGAGATGAACTGCTCATGTGGATCTGGTTAGCACTGTATGGTGTTTTAAGTTTAAGTTCAAGCTCACAACAATTGAGCTCACAGCAGTAGCAACAGGAGGTGGCTATGAAACTATTACAGTAGTACACGTTTACTATGGTTAATTTTTTGTGGTTACGATTGATACTACAACTTTATGTTTGTTTCCATTTCTCTCAACTGCAAATGGTGCCATGTATGGTCCCTATGTGTGTGTAAGTTTCAATAAATGTTAACTTTTTATAATAGCTTTGTATATATGATAGTAAATGATAAAATTGTCTGTATATATATTATAAATTCATGATATGCATAACTTTTAAATAATTTTTTATATGTCCCTGCTACATGGTTTGTTTGAGAGATTTTTTTTCAAATTGTCACAAATCTCCAAAAACTTATCCAATATATTTATCGAAAAAAAAATACATGTATAAGCAGATCCATGCAGTTTAAAGCCATGTTGTTCAGGGGTTAACTATACTGTGAAGAACCCAGTTTTTCATTTTTCTTGAAATACTCATAACTATTTAATTATGATGATTGGCAATGCTATTTTATAATTATCCTTAGATGTTTGGCATACTCCTTCTATATGAAGTATATGAATATATTAAGTTTGAATCATATGGAATTCCTCTTTTGTCTATCAAAATATTTAAATATTGGCAAATCCACATAGCTCAGTGTACACATTAGTGATCATTGGAGGGAAAGCCTGGCATGTCTTCTCAATCTATACCAGTGGGAAGTCTGCTTATATTCATATAAAATACCACTTCTCATCTGTTAGTAGCATATCTTTATTTTTTCATTAGTTCATAAACTATCTCCTAAGAGCAGAATTTACAAATCCAAACACTATATGTGAAAGCAAAAATCACAACTTGGAACCTAAGAAGTGTAGCCTTACGTGAGACTTCAAAGGCTATCTCATTGTGGTAAACACTGTCATTTGTCCCCAGTATTTTTTGCTATCTCTTCTTTCTACTTCATAGAAATTCCCGTATTTAGCTGAGCACAGGGCCACCCAGTACAAACAGTTGTATGCCATGTATCCCTTGCAATTAATTGGGCTGGTAACTAAGTTCTGACCAATGGGATGTGAGCTGAAGTAATAGGTTTCCTCCCCTTTCTATTCCCTTTATCTGCTTGGTGGAGTACAGAGGTGGTAGTGGCAAGCCATCTTGGACCATGTAGGGGATGACAACACCCTACAAAGGGACTAGCAAGATGGGAGGAATCTGGGGCCCTGTTACCTGAAGTTACCACACTACCCTGGGATGCTTATGCTCAGACATCTACTTGCGGGAAAGAGATAACTTATGTCCTAACTAATATACTAGTACAATGCTCTCAGTTTATAAGTGACAAAACAAAAACTCAGAGAGGTGAACTTGCCCAGTTAGCCAGTATGGCAGTTCTTAGAGTCTAATTCAGGCCTTTGAGTTCAATGCTCGTTTCTCATCTTCTATTGTCTCTGTGAAAATGAGACCACTTACACACAAGAATTACATGTAAAAAAGTCACTTTGAAATTTAAACTACTGCTTTTATTTATTATTGATAATGTTCTTTCACAAAGAATGGAGTTTTGAACTAAATTAGATGATTTTACTCAAGCATAATAAAATATTAGACATTAAATTCTTGAGTTTCCCTGCCACATGTAAATTTCATTTTATAATTGCCCTTCTCAAGTTTATAGCATTGTGTTTAAATTTCTTTGATCATAAAAATGGAACTAATGGATGGTAGAATATGCTTGTAGGATTTTCAATATTACAGATGGCTTAGCTTACTCTAAATGGCCTGAGGGCAATAATCAAGATGAACTTACTTCTGTCAAATTTGGGTGTGGGTTGGATAAGTCATCCAGCCTCTTCCCTAAAGTTGACATTGTCTCTGGAGCTAATAAATTTTGGTAGTCAAGTGTTCCATCTGTTGTGGTTCTTTTTAGGTAAATGAACATATATGTATTAGTTTCTAAATAATAAATTGTAGTTGGAGTGCCTGGGTGACTCAGTCGGTTAAGCATCCAACTCTTGGTTTTTGGATGAGGACATGATCTCATGAGATTGAACCCCACATCAGGCTCTCTGCCCAGTGGGGATTCTGCTTGATGATTCTCTTCCTCTGTCTGGCTTGTGCTCTCTTTCAAATAAATGCATAAAATGTTAAAGAAATCAATCTTAGTCATCACCAAGGACTGATGAGTACCTAAAATAGAGTTTAAAGAATTTTTTTTAAGATTTTATTTATTTATTTGACAGAGATCACAAGTAGGCAGAGAGGCAGGCAGAGAGAGGAGGAAGCAGGCTCCCTGCTGAGCAGAGAGCCCGATGCGGGGCTCGATCCCAGGATCCTGGGATCATGACCTGAGCCGAAGGCAGAGGCTTAACCCACTGAGCCACCCAGGCACCCCTAAAATAGAGTTTAATATTTAAAATGAGTTTGAAACTGGTGGCGGGGACTTGAAAGTATACTTTAGTGGGATTAATATATGCATGTGCCTGAGTGTGAACATCGGTGGGGTGGTTCATTAGGGTGCGTTATTCTTTATATGAAGTACCTTTATGTAAATGGTTCAGAAGGCAAAGGCAGGCTATTTATCTCTTAATAAAATGTCTAAAACCCTGAAAGATTTATACTTTAGCTCTTAATTTCACATGCCAGCTTAGGAGTAGGAAAGTAGGTAAGTGTTGCAGGCATTCCAAATTGTACCATATTAGGAAAGTTGGTTTACTAATTGGCAGGCCTACAAAAATCTCACCCATTTACTAAATTGAACTAAAGTTCACTTGGTTTGAACAAAAAAATACTGTAACACAGGTTTTCTTTGAAAGCAATAACAGCAAAATTTGTAAATAGCTTTCTTACAAAATAAGATTCTAAGGAAATAGGGACAACCTTAGAAAAGTTTCATGGCGGGGCACCTGAATGGCTCAGCGGGTTAAGCCTCTGCCTTTGTCTCAGGTCATGATCTCAGGGTCCTGGGATCGAGCCCCGCATCGGGCTCTCTACTCAGCGGGGAGCCTGCTTCCTCCTCTCTCTCTGCCTGCCTCTCTGCCTACTTGTGATCTCTGTCTGTCAAATAAATAAATAAAATCTTAAAAAAAAAAGAAGTTTCATGGCAGAATCTAAAACAATCCCAGTACATGTGATGTGGGACACTGAAATTCTGAGAAGTAAAGAAAGTCTCTGTGTAGAGAGTGTAGAGTGTGGTGTACCGAGCAGGAGAGTGGAAACAAGAAGGTGATGATAACGGTGTCTGTCTGGCCTAAGAGAAGCATTCCGGAAATAACCCAACTTTTCATTGTTTCCAGCTCTGAGGCCACGACATCAATAAAGGGAAAATTTTTTCTGATGAACATTATAACCAGACCTCAAAGGAGCACCTGTAGTTTTCTGCCCATAAGACTGCAAGAAGTTGAGCACAAAGTGATTTCTTTGTTTATAGAAAATCCACAGGCTGCCTCATGCATCCAAACAAGTGAATCAAACCTTGGGAAACGTGGGGCAAAATGGTGGGAAACTGAGCTGGCAGAATAAAGAGAAACAAGTTCCAGAGGTATCCCACTCCCACGTAGTGAATTCATTGTCAAATTGTGAAAATATTACTGTCTGTGAAAATGGTATTTTTGGCAGATAGTTACTTAGTGCTATGTTCTATACTGTGTACAGTACTTCAAGCTATTCCTAGTCCTGTTTATGTTTCCGATAAATGTTGATTTTGTTAGTTTAAACTTAAAATATAAATAGCAAAACTCTAACACTGGAACTCAAAATTCTGAGAATCAATGATATAGGCATGCACACTGGAGTTTAAGACTAATTATTATTACAAAAATTTAGGATCACCTGCCAATTTATCTACCATTTATCTGATACAATTTTTTTTTATTTATTTCTTTTCAGTGTAACAGAATTCATTGTTTATGCACCGCACCCAGTGCTCCATGCAATACATGCCCTCCATAATACCCACCACCTGGCTCCCCCAACCTCCCACCCCCTGCCCCTTCAAAACCCTCAGATTGTTTTTCAGAGTTCATAGTCTCTCATGGTTCATCTCCCCTTCCAATCTGATACAATTTTTAATTTTAGTAAGATAATAAGGCTGCATACCTAAATTAGGTGCCTTGAAGTTCTCCATTAAGAACATATTTGAGGGACGCCTGGGTGGCTCAGTTGGTTGGGCCGCTGCCTTCGGCTCGGGTCGTGGTCCCGGCTTCCTGGGATCGGGTCCCGCATCGGGCTCCTTGCTCGGTGGGGAGCCTGCTTCTCCCTCTGCCTCTGCCTGCGCTCGCTCTCTCTCCCTCTCTCTCTGACAAATAAAAAAAAAAAAAAAGAGAACATATTTGAGCCCAATTATTCATTGCTTTTACAAAATTTTGTAGGCTTTTACAAATGGCATCTAAAAATATAAACAACATCCTCATGAAATGAAGATGAGTGTTATTAAATGGGCTAAAAACAAAAGGGCATTAAGATAAAAAGATACTTAGTGATGGAAAATCATAGAGTCACAAGGGATAGTAGTGGTCATCTCTTCTAGTCCTTTCAACTTACAAGTGAGAAAGTTGAGTCCTAGAGTGATTAGCTAGTTGATAGGGTCTGAGTTACAACCTGTGACTCTGACTTCACGTCCAGTGTATGAATTCCTGGTAACAGTAGCCAGTCTACAAGATGGTCCCCATGGATCCTCACCTCCTGGTATTCCTTCCCCTGTGCAGCAACATTCCATACTGAATCTGGTCCAGTTCTGTGTAACCAGTGGAATGTGATGGAAGTGGTCTTCTGGGACATAAAACCTGTAGCCAGGTCTCAGAAGACTTACCGCTTCCACCTGAGGCCCTGGAATGCTCACTTTGGGGAAACCCTTTTCCCTGGACCCCATTGCCATTCTGTTAGAAGCTTGAGCCACATGGATGACTTATAGATGCTCTAGTCAATAGACTTAGTTATGTTCCATGTCAACAGCCAAACATTAACTGCCAGCTTTGTGAGTGCAACATCTTGGACATCCCTCCCAATAGGGCTTTCTGAAAACATCTGATTAGCCAACATCTGATTCCAGTCAAATGAGAGGCTCTAAGTGAGTTACATCCAGCTAAGCGGAATCTACACATAGAGCCATGAGGGACTATAATACATTGTTGTCTTCAGCTAGTAAATTTTAGGATGATTTGTTTTGCAGCAATGGATAATTGGAACTGAGATAGAACTAAGAAGGTGTGCAGAATTCCACTCCTTCACTAATGCTTGCAATTAGCAAGTTTCATATGCATTACTTGATCAAGGAAATTGTCTCCTTCCCTTTTTTTAACCAAAGTCTACCTGATCCAGACATTCAAATGCGATCTTTCTACCTTTCTAACTTTCTAACTTCTCTAACCCCTAAATTTCCCTAAAGATAATGATATGTACTGCAACAACTTCAAATGGCACTTAAGTGCTAGCCATTAAAGCTAAGTACATTTACACTCATTTAATCTTCACAAAACCATTTGGAGGTCTGTTCTGTTATTATCCCCATTTAGGGATGAAGAAACCAAGGTACAAAGTAGTTTAAAAAAAAAAAAAGAAAGAAATGCTCTACATCATTAAGCTATTAAATATGGGGGTAGACTCCAAACCCCAGCAGTCCAGCTTGAGACTACATCTTTAACCAATAATAGATGGACTGATCGTCACACTTTTTAAGTAGAACTTGTATAATTCTCTACCAGCTAGATAGTAAACTCCCAGAGAGAAGGGGCCAAATTTACATTATTCAGCACAGAGTCCTCCAACTACTCCATTCGTAGTACATAATAGGCTTTCTCCAAATATGTTCTACACCAAATGAATTGCCAATAGCACCTGAGTACCTTTTGGCATGGAAAATTTGGTAAGACCAAAACTTGAAATGCAGAATATCTAACAATAATCCTATGCTAACCTCTTCTGACCCTCACCATGAGGCTTGATGCTATAGCTGCTCTGTTGTAGAAAGTTCTGTACATGTTTCATGTGAATTCTTTCTGAACTTGAATTTTCCCCTCAAGATTTATAACATAAAACATAAAAATGGATACATTCAACTGAATCTAGTGTGGAAAAGGTAAAATCTTCATATCTTAAAAAGAACGGTTGTTTCCTGTTTTAACAGCTTCAGTGCAAGAGGGTCACACTAACCACCAGTAGATGTCATCATAGCATAGGACTTAAAAGCAAGGCTTATCTAGGACGTGAACTTCAAAGGCTGCTGCTGGGAGCGTACTTTTGTACAGTTTGGAAGGTAGCTTGGCAGTATCTAGTAAGCTGAGCATGTGCATGCCTTATGACCCAACATTTCCATTCTTAGGTATATGTCTAACAAAAATACTCACATATTTCTTTTCGTTAAATTTTAACTGAAAAATTTTTTATTTGAATGTAGTTGACACACAATGTTACATGAGTGTCAGGGGTACAAAATGATGATTCGAGACGTTCTAACATTATGCTATGATCACCACAAGGGTAGCTCCCATCTGTCACCATATATAATGCTATTAGAATATCACTGACTATACTCCTTATGCTGTGCCTTTTATTCCCATGACGTATCTGTTCCATAAATGGAAGCCTGTATCTCCCACTCCCCTTCCTCCATTTTGTCCATCCCCCATCTACCTCCCCTCTGGCAACCATGATTTTATTTTTGTTTTGTTTTTTACTTGTTCACTTTTATTTTTTCTTTCATCATGGTAAGTGTACTCTTTAATCCCCATCCCCTATTTCCCCCATCCTCCCACCCACCTCCTTCTGGTAATCATCAGTTTGTTCTCTATAGTTAAGAGTCTGTTTCTTGGTTTGTCACTCTCTCTTCTTTTTACCTTTGCTCATTTGTTTTGTTTCTTAAATTCCACATATGAGTGAAATCATAGGGTATTTGTCTTTCTCTGACTTATTTCACTTGGCATAATATTCTCTAGCTCCATCCATGCCATTGCAAATGACAAGATTTCATTCTTTTTCATGGCTGAGTGATATTCCATTGTATGCATATACCACATTTTCTTTATCCGTTCATCAGTTGATGGACATTTGAGCTCTTTCCATAATTTAGCTATTATAGATAATACTGCTATAACCATAAATATACATGTATCCCTTTGAATTAGTATTTTTGTATTCTTTGGGTAAATACCTATGAGTGCAGTGGCTAGATTAGAGGGTAGTTCTATTTTTAACTTGATGAGGAACCTCCATATTTTCCAGAGTGGCTGCACCAGTTTTCATTCCCACCAACAATGCAAGAAGGTTCCTTTTTCTCTACATCCTCACCAACACTTGTTGTTTTCTGTGTTTTTTATTTTAGCCATCCTGACAGGTGTGAGGTGATAGCTCATTGTAGTTTTGATTTGCTTTTGCCTAATGATGAGTGATGTTGAGTATCTTTCCATGTGTCCATTGGCCATGTGTATGTCTTCTTTGGAGAAATGTTTATGTCTTCTGTCCATTTTTAATTGGCTTTTTGTTTTTTGTTTGTTGAGTTGTATCAGTTCTTTATGTATTGTGGATACTAACCCTTTATTGGATATGTCATTTACAAATATTTTCTCCCATTGAGTAGGCTGCCTTTTAGTTTTGTTGATTATTTCCTTCACTGTGCAGAAATTTTATTTTGATATAGTCCCAGTAGTTTATTTATTTATTTTAAGGTTTTATTTATTTATTTGACAGGCAGAGGTCACAAGTAGGCAGAGAGGCAGGCAGAGAAAGAGGAGAAAGCAGGCTCCCTGCTGAGCAGAGAGCCCGATGTGGGGCTCAATCCCAAGGTCCTGGGATCATGAACCTCGGCCAAAGGCAGAGGCTTTAACACACTGAGCCACCCAGGTGCCCCTAGTTCCAACAGTTTATTTTGCTTTTGTTTCCCTTGCCTCCAGAGACATATCTAGAAAAATGTTGCTACAGCCAATGCCAGAGAAATTACTGCCTTTGGAATCTACTAGGATTTTTATGGTGTCAGGTCTCATATTTATGTCCTTAATCCATTTTGAGTTTACTTTTGTGCATGGTGTAAGAAAGTGGTCTAGTTTCATTCTTTTGCATTTAGCTGTCCAGTTTTCCCTGTACCATTTGACTATATTTTCATCATTGCATACGTTTGCCTTAGACTATTAACCATATAATTGTGGGTTTATTTGTGGGTTCTCTATTCTGTTCTTTTGCTCTATGTGCCTGTTTTTGTGCCAGTACCATACTATTTTAATTACTATCACTTTGTAATACAACTTAAGTCTGGAGTTATGATAGCTCTAGTTTTGCTTTTCTTTTTCAAAATTGTTTTGGCTATTTGAGGTCTTTTGTGGTTCCATACAAAGTTTAGGATTATTTGTTCCAGTTCTGTGAGAAACGCTGTTAGTATTTTGATAGGGATTGCATTGAATCTGTTGATTCCTTTAGATAGTATAGACACTTTAACAATATTTTTTCTTCTAACCCTTGAGGTTTTTTTTAATTTATTTTTTTTAAACATATAATTTTATCCCCAGGGGTACAGGTCTGTGAATCGCCAGGTTTACACATTTCACAGCACTCACCATAGCACATACCCTCCCCAATGTCCATAACCCCACCCCTCCAACCCCCCTCCCCCCATCAACCCTCAGTTTGTTTTGTGACATTAAGAGTCACTTATGGTTTGTCTCCCTCCCAATCCCATCTTGTTTCATTGACTC